>NC_142506.1:50812196-51115227 GCF_057876585.1 Rhinolophus sinicus
ATGCATCCATATCAAATAACATTTATCAAATTTCTGCAACTGCATAGCTCTGTACTTGTCATTCAGGATTATTTAATAACATTTACTAAGTGGAGATGCCACCTACTCAAGTGGAAAGAGTACACGATCATTGTGGGTCAGGACACCAGAAATCTAGTATTTTGTCTGATATACCACAAGCTCATCACCTGCAGAGTCACCTACTGTCTCAGAACTATGGTGTCCTCATTCCCCCCTGAGTTAATGTCCTATGCCTCTAAGGAGATGGCATGTACAAAGTCTTCTGGTTTTCTTGTCTTTGCCATCCCATTCTAAGGCCCCGTATCAGCTTTCTAAGGCTGCCTTAACAAAGGTGGCGTAAAACAAGAGAAATGTATCGCAGTAGCTATGTAGGCTAGAACTCTGCTATCAAGGTGTCAGTGGGGGCATGCTACCCCTAAAACTGTAGGAGAACTTTCTTGCTTCTTCTTGGCTTCTAGTGCTTTGCTGACAGTCCTTGGCATTCCTTGGCTTGTCTCTGCCTTTG
Source organism: Rhinolophus sinicus (assembly GCF_057876585.1). Taxonomy (NCBI): domain Eukaryota; kingdom Metazoa; phylum Chordata; class Mammalia; order Chiroptera; family Rhinolophidae; genus Rhinolophus; species Rhinolophus sinicus. The sequence continues at coordinate 50,812,723 of NC_142506.1, forward strand.
TCATTGCATGGTGTTCTCTCCTCTTGTGTCTGTGTTAGTATCTCTTCTCCTTTCATATATGAACACCGGTCACACTGGATTATGATCCACCCCAACAATCTCATCTTAACTTAATCACATCTGCATATTTCCAAATAAGGCCACCTTTACAAGTACTATCCTATTTCCCTGAAAATAAGACCTAGCTGGACCATCAGCTCTAATGAGTCTTTTGGAGCAAAAATTAATATAAGACCCGGTGTTATATTATATTATATTATAGACACGGTATTATATTATGTTATATTATATTATATTATATTATATTATATTATATTATATTATACCCGGTGTGTTATGTTATGTTATGTTATGTTATGTTATGTTACGTTACGTTACGTTACGTTACGTTACGTTACGTTACGTTATGTTATGGTATGTTATATTATACTATACCCGGTCTTATGTTATATTAAAATAAGACCTGGTTTTATATTAATTTTTGCTCCAAAAGATGCATTAGAGCTGATGGTCTGGCTAGGACTTATTTTTGGGGAAACACGTTAAATGCATTAAAATGAAATCTTTTTTCAGTTGCAAATTTCTTTACCTTTGTAGCACATTTGAAAATAAATGGACTATTTAGTCAGCTCAAAGCTCAAGGGACATTTTAGCACTCATCCTTTCATTAAAATGTCTCAACTATCTTCCTACAAAGGGTGATCAGGAAACAGGGCTCCCCCCGCCTTTAGTTACAATTTACTGTGGACAAGTTTTGTAATAGGTTCTATCTCAACGTTGTAGGAAAACTAAGAAAGCTAAATGTCATAAGTAAGATGATCCATCTGCGCACATCTGGAAAACTGCTGGGCAGACCCACCAGGAAACACTGGTACGGACGGTAAGAAATTCAAGGGAGGAAATAAAAACATTTGGCTCAATGAACTTGTACAGAAAGAAAGCTTTGATCACGTGAAAGCTAAGATTGTTGAACATCTCAGTAGCTTCAATGCTTCTGGTTTGTCTCTAGGCTGTTAGGACAGAAGTCTGAGATCTGTGGTACTGGAGGTGGCTCATTTAGTATTAATTGAACGATCTATTTTAGGACCAGCAAGAGATTCTCCCTCAGACCTGGACAAGAGGGGCCTAGCACCAGGCCCTATTTTTAAGGACCCTTGGTAGTTTCATCAGGCTGCAACCCACCTCTCCAAACCCACAAGAGGGAAGTTGCCAACAGCTAAGGGGATGGGTCCACCCAGTGCCTGTGCCCCCAGTTCTCAGCCATATTCTTGTTACTCAGAAAGTCTCTTCCCAGACAGACCTGATCCCCCTTCTACCAGCCTTCCCAATTTTCCTTCCCCAAGTTTTCCATCTTGATGGCAGATTACTCAGCTTATATGTACATACCAGCCTTGAGGGGTGGCTATTAATGCAGATGGTATAAATAGAGCTTAGACATGTAGAACGGAATTTCCCCACATTTGTCTATGAGGGTGCTAGGCTTTTAGGAAAAAAAGAAAGAGGCGGGAAGAGAAGCAAGAGTAGGCTGAAGGTGGGGGAGTGGGGCCTAGAGCCTGGCTCTCCCAGCGTCCATTCCATCCATTGTGGAACTCTGAGGAGTCCAAGAATTGCAAATATGGATCTTGCCTTGCTGGTCATTATGAAGGTAGACTTGTCAAGATGGGAGGGTAGAAGATATATTATTGAACACGTTCTTATCTTGATTTATAACTTTTAAATATTTAAGCCTAGGTTATGAGGGTCTCTGTGCTCATGCCTTGCAAATATTAGGGGGAGGTCTAAGTGGCCCCTCCATCAGAGTGTACCCCCAGAGGCCAAGTGGGAAAGGCAGCAACTGCATGTCCAAGGAAGACCAGAGAACAACAGAAAAGCAGCCAAGAGCAGAAGCTCAATGAAGTTAGGTCACTTGTCCAGTGTCACGTACCTAGTGAAGTACAGAGATGGGATTCAGACACAGACCAATTTCATTCCTTTCTACAATGTTTCTTTGTATTGCGCAATTTGAGATTACTCGGGATTCTCTCTTCTCATTGTGTTCCTGGTGTCTCTTCATCCTTATAGCACTGTTAGTCATCATTTATATTCGAAAAGAACTGGTGCCAATCATATTCCCATCTCTACCTAACATCATGCCTGTCGTGAGTGTTAAGTTACCTTGGAAGGTTAATTTCCCCTCCGTTTATCTTAACCAGATTCTAGTAATTCACACAAACCAGTCAAATCACCACAGAGCTCCAGCTATTCCCTGTTTCATTGATGCAGTTCTGACTTCTTTGGGGACGACCTGCCGGAACCATTCAGAGACACCCCGGTGCCGTAAGACATGGACTCTGCAGATGCCTCTGCCCCTGAGCAGTTATCTTGTCATGGCAACGTGAGCTTCTTCTAGCTACTGTTTTCATTGGCACCTTTGTTTGAATTTGAAGTGGTTGGGATCTTGAGGAAAACAGGCATTTTAAGAAAGACTTGTTTTTATTATCTTATCAGGTTATTTTCATTGAAACTCTTCATATTTTTTTCTTATTTTTCATTTTGATGATACACGGGTTGACTATTTCTTTTTTGTAATGGTAACACATTAATAGAAAAATTTTAATAAGATCCAAATTAATCTGGACTAGGATTATACCCTTTTATGATGAGGTGATCTAAATATCCCCAACCAACGTTTACTAACATTTGGACAAATTTGGCATTGATAGAAAATTGAAGAAAAAAAATGAAATTGCTCCTCCTTCTGAGACTTTATGTCAGAGTTGGAAACCAGCTACCTTATTTCAGAATTTGCCAAGTTGATTTGGCCTTAGGGATCTCACAATAAACCTGATCTAATTCTTAGCAATTCCCAAGAAAAAGTATTAAATTAATAGCTCTCCCCTGATACAAAGCAATTCTCAAGAGAATTGGTCCAAAAAAGTTGAATTTTATTGCATAGTATGAATATCTTCTTTTTTTAATAGAACGCTAATTTCTGAAAATGAGTAGAAAGCAGCTGTACAGCTGAAATTAAATATAACCTAATCATGTCATCAGTCTGCCAGAACAAGATAATTTTTTCACACTAATTCTCACCATCTTTTGCTTTATTTGAAAGACACCTACATAGTCATATATTTGATTAAATTCCAGGTGTCTCAAAGTTTATACTGCATCTTTCTAAAGGCATATGAACTTGGAAAGAGAAATCCATTATCATAAAGCAATGATGTGGAAAATTCCCCTGGACATACATTTAGACTTTCAGAAATAAGATGAAGATTGATGTTATACAGTGAAGTGGTTTACCAGAACTCAGTGAAAATTGGGTCCGAGTAAATTTTCCAACCAAAAGGAGTACGTCTCCTTGTTCTTAGACCCCGCTCCCCATTTCTTGGGCACACAAAACAAAATTTCAACTTTTATCTCAAGTATCTATAGAGAGGTTATTCTGGACAGACACCCACCCTGTAGGACAAACAGACCTCTGCTTAGTTACCTGCAGGATATTCCCCATGGCAGCCTGGTAGATGTCTGCACAGTTTGCTTTAGGGAGTATTGACTACACTGAACCTCGATGTTGGACAAGTCCCAGGGTTTTCCCTGGGGAGTAGGAAAGTTATAAAGTTAATTTTGGCAATTAAAAAAAATTCCATCATTATTTGTCTCAAAGAACATAGCAAATTCCCATTATATTACCATATGCCCTTTGGCCACCTATTAATTCTGAATTGATTGGGAATATGTTTAAATAATTCTACCTTCGGGATCTTATCTAGCAATAAGGTGCTCACTGTTACCATTGTGAGTTTTTTGATGCAAAATGTGTATATTAAGCATCTACTCTTCTGGGCTCAGAAATGGTCTATGACCTACAGCTATAATGCTTAATAAATATGCATTGAATTAATGGCTATGACAGAAATAAAAGAAGTAGAAGACAGTCTTTGATATCGTTAAACTTACAATAAAGTTATGAAGAGAATATATAAAACTGAGGATTCACAAATGATCCCAGAGCAATATAAAGTGCCACTAAGTGCTAAATGGGGATTTGGTTATGATTGTTCAGCAAAGGGAGAGACAAGTGTGCAAAAGAAGAGTCAGAGGGAGTTAGATTGAGGGGCAACTTTGTCTAAAATACAAAGCCTCTAATGCACACCTGGCCAAACTCCTGGGTCACTCCTTTCTTAGGTCAGAATTGAGATGCTGGAGTTTCCCAGAGTTTTGTCTTCATCTCATCTCCATCTGCATTGTCTCCTCCGGTGAAGGCACCCAGTTGCATGGAGCACACCAATAATTTGCATTAATATCTCCAATGCCAACATTCCCTTTGAGCAACTCATTTGAAGATCTAACCACCGACTTGACAGCTCCACTTCCATGTCTAATAGGCGGTTAAACTACATAACATGTATAAAACAAAACTTTTAACCTCCACTCTCTGACCTGCTACTTTCCCAATACCCCACAGGTTCATTACGAGTGCCAACCTCCAGCCAGTTGCCTGGCCCAAAACCCAGAAGTCATTCTTGATTCTTTTCTTCATTGTTTATATTCAATTCATCAACACACTCATCAGCAACTGTATCGAATTCATCCAGTCACTTCTCACCTTTTCTACCATCCCCACCTTTGTCTAACCCATCACCCTCTTCTTACCTGGTCTCCCTGCTTTCACTTTGCATGCCTCCTGTCCAACAAGCAGTTATTTTTTCAAAAACTTATATCTGTACTCTACTTAAAATATCCCAGTGGTTGTCCATTGCTAATAAAATAAAATTCAAACTCTCTATGTTCTATAAGAGCCCCCCTAGTAAATCATGACCCATATTAGTTCAGCAGATCCTGACATCCATTAAAAAATATAGAGAGAACAGAATAAAAAAATACCATAGTGCGTCATATGTAATAGTGGTAATTTTTTTTTTTTGCTATACCTTTTAAGTTTACATATGTAGGCAATGTGTGCATTTGCAAAGCAAAACATATTTCTTAATATGAGTTATGTTAATGTTTACAAACCCCTGACCTTCATGATATGGCTCATACCCACCTCTCCAATCTTTTTTCACAACACTCTACCATGTTCACTGCTATAGTCTTACTAACTTTCGTTTAAATTCTCAATCAGGTAAGCTCATCCTTTTTCTCAAGACATGTGTACATATTATTCCTTCTGTTTGGAATGACTTATCTTTAGCATTTTATGTGGCTGGTTCTTTCTTGTTATTCACCTCAATCCAAGTGTCACTTCCTAAGAGTAACTTCCTTCCTATGCTTCCCCCATAGCTGTCCCATCACTCTGTGGAAGCTTCCTCGTAACACTGTAGCCATCTCATTTCATTAATCTACTTGCTTGTGTCTTTATTTTCTGCATCTCTATATTAGAATGTTAACCTCCATGAATTCAGGGATTACATCTGTCAGATTTTCTAGTTTATCTTTAACGCAAAGAATATCGTCTAGCATACAATAGGTGCTCAATAAATATTTGTTGAATGAATAAAGGAAACTGAAGACAATTCTCTGTGGAAGCAATGATGGGGAGACCTGCAGTGTCTGCTGGGCTTCTCCAGGCTCCACTTACATAAGCTGAAGCAGAGGGATTAGTATTCAAACCTCCTCCCTGTTGGCTTTGTATGCAGTCCAAGAGGCCATTCATTTTAGCACATAAACTGTTAATTATGGGGTCCTGCTTCTCCTTTCTTTATGTGGAAAGGATAAACAGTTATTATTAAATAGTCATTTAAAAGGCTTTAAAAGTGATTTCTTTTCAGGGCAATCATTAAAATTGCACAAACACGTACATAAAACCATTTATTTAAAATTAGGAGAGACTGACAATAGATTCACTTCTCTTTTATTCACTATCATGTGTATTACCTGCTTAGAATCAGGAAACACCTTTTTCAGCCCTTCCTCCCTGTTGATTTTCTAGCTCACACCGATGTGTGCACCATTCCTGTGATCAAAATAACTCCTGAATCTATTTATAGTCATTTACTTCCAAGACAGTGAATTGTTTTTTCTGGCATTACTGATTTAGTTAACATTAGTTTAGACACTAAGTAATTTTTTTAGCTCATTGTGGAGAATAGGCCAAATTGATCATTTTGGACAATATGTACCGTAAGTATTTTCTCTAAATTTTCATTGAAAGTAGATGGAACACGGTTCACTGAAAGTAGATAAGACCAGAAAATGAGATGCAGTTAGATCTAATTTGAAGTAGCTGAAATATATAGATAAGCCACTTAAATTCTTTAGTTTCAGTTTTCTCATTTATAATAAGAGGGCAGTTAAGGTAAAAATTCCTACTATTTACTGATATTTATTGTACTCTAAGTGCTATTTATAATTAATCCTCACGAAAAACCTTCTGAGGTGCGGTGGCTGGATGGCTCAGTTGGTTAGGGCACAAGCTCTGAACAACAGGATTGCTGGTTCGATTCCCACATTGACCAGTGAGCTGTGCCCTCCACAACTAGACTGAAGACAATGAACTGCCGCTGAGCTTTTGGAGGGGCAGCCAGATGGCTCAGTTGGTTAGAGAGTGAGCTCTGAACAACAGGATTGCTGCTTCACTATGAAAAGGAGGCAGAGAGAGAATAAATAACACAGGTAACTAGGTTCTGGAGATGGTCTGAATTAGACAGTCTGACTCCAGAACTCACACTCTTGCTCACCTATCTGTAGACACTACAAAGCGATCGCCAACAAAAGTCTAGTTACCATCCTTCACCCTACAACTGACCCCCACACCCCTTCCCTATAGTAACTACCAATTTGTTCTCTGTATGTATGAGCATGTTTGCTTGTTAACTTGTTTTGTTTTAGATTCCACATGAATGAAATCATACAGTGTTTATCTTTCTCTGTCTGACTTATTTCACTTAGCATAATACCCTCAAGTTTCATCCATGTTGTCACAAATGGCAAGATTCTTTTTCTCATGGCTGAGTAGTTCCATATATGTACAGAGGGTGCCAAAAAAATGTATACACATTTTAAGAAAGGGAAAAGAACTGTATTAAAATAATATTTATATATATATACTTATATATATATACTGTTACATATATATACTGACATATATATATATACTGTTTTATATATATATACACATATATATACTGCTTTAATATATACTGATAACAAAAGATGAATACAAGTCACGTATATACATTTTTTTGGCACACCCAGCAGACCACCATCTTCTTTATCCACTCATCCATCAATGGATGCTTAGGTTGTTTCCATATCTTGCATGAACATAGGGAGGGAGATATATATATATATATCTTTTTGAATTAGTGTTTTCGTATTCTTCTAATAAATACCCAGAAGTGGACAAGCTGGATCATATGGTAGTTCTATTCTTAATTTTTTCAGGAAAACTTTATTCTCTACACAGCAGCTAGAGTGACCCTTATAAAATGGAAATCTGTATTGTAATTATATTGTAACTACTTACTGTAAATTCAGGTGATATTCAAAATATCCACTAACTGTTAATAATATAAGTGCCAACCAGTCAGAGCAAATGCTAACCCATTTATAATGAGAAACTGCTATAAATACCACTTTGACCCAGCCAGGTAACTTGTGTGATTATGTTATAAATTTTGTATGTCAATGTTAATCTTTGTTTCCTTAGCACTTAACTTGACTTAGAGTAGACTGTTGTTGAACAAATGAAAGAATATGATTGAGAAAAGAATTCAATCAATCAATATGCAAATATTTTCAACCTAATTTCTAGCATCCTAGTTTCTAGAACCCATTCTTGACTCAAGCTGGAAGTGGGGAGTAGTATGGATTTAAGGAACAGTGCTCTAACATTTGCAGGCTCAGCATCAAATCACACTTGCTGCTTTTCTAGCCTTGATGTTGAACCCCACATTCACATCTTAGTACCTGCCTCATTCTCTTGTCTTTTGGGAAAGGGAGTGATTTCCTTTCTTCCCTTCCTACACCACATCCATCCCCCCACCCTCATTTCCTTCTTAAGGACTGGAGTACGGCCCAAAGCTAGCGACTGAGAAGTTACCCTAAAGCCTATTCATTGATATACTGGACTTAATGCAACCAAATTCTCATCTATCAAAGTTCAGTTAAGTCCAGTTCAACAGATATGTATTGAGACCTGCTTGGAATACAGTGATGAGTGAGTCCTAATCACTTTTCTTTCAAGAGCTCACTGTATATTGGTTTAAATAAACATGCAACTGAGTCATTTAAGTAAAAAAGTACTCACCAACAGGATGACTAAACTCATACTTAGGCTATCAGAATAGCAAGACACTACGGATGTTATGAAAAAACTTAGAAGTTTGAAATAGTTGATATAAAAAGAAACTGGCACCAATGGAAAAAGTCGGAGCTTTATGGACATCCTTAACTTTATATTACTTCCTATTACTTTTATTTTTATCACGTTATGTAATAGTTTTGTCCTCCCAATATAAAGGGCGTCTAAAAGCCTTAATCCGTTCCTAATAAGCACTGAGATAGAGACACAAGCAGGATGCTATGGCAGCATACAGAAAGGGAATGAAATCAGCGGAAGCAGGGGCGGGTAGGAGCCAGGAGAGGAGAAGGCATTTTAGAGGAAGTGACACTTGAGGTAGGTGTTAAGGGACAAACTAACCAGCTGAAGGCTTGGGAAGCTGGGAGAGACAGGTAATACCTGTGGTGGCATCATCCCATCACTCTTGAATTAAAACTTCTAATATTAATTAATTAATACTTGCTGCTAACCTAGACCACCTGTTGCCTCTCTGTTATCTGTATACCTTCCACGTTGAACTTTTCCTCTCTGCCAGTCTGGACTACCTCTGAGGGATGTCTGGCTCCAAGCCCCATGCGTGGCTATGTCCCAACAATCAAGAATCATAGACCATTCGTCCATCCCAGTAAGGGTACTTTGCTCACAGTTTCTATTTTTGCATTTCCTTCAATGACCACCTGCACTGCTCTCAGTCATTAAACAAATGTCAGCTTGCATTGTCACCATCTTTTAAAGCCTTATTTAAAATTATCTCCTATAAGAAGTCTTTCAGAGTGGATACAAGTATGTGTGTAAAGGGCTTTCTTCCTTCTAAAGAAAAGTGGCCAATTCATACTGTTTAGAATTGTATATTCATAAATACATATCCAAAGAATACAGATATTTATGGTTAATCCTAATTGATGTAATTTAACCAAGACTATAAACTTCTTAGCTGAATGCATTCCATTTCTCATTGTTTCACACTGTCCTGTCATCATCTCAGATGCCTAGTGGAATAATATCCACACTGCACAGTCTCAAAGGTTCCTTGATTCATCACCGAGTTTTCATTTAGCCTTACTTCCTCACAATTCTCACCGTTAGATGACTGGTGAAAAATTTGATCAGAGTGAGTGAGGTAGGAGAGGCACAGATTACTTAAACCTCTAGACAGAATTTAATAGTTTTGAAGAATTAGAGCATTTCATATGGGAGCAATATCAGAATAGATGACCTAAAACTAAAGTTGTTTTCCCCAGAATATGCAGTTACTGAATTGTCTCCTGAGGCTGATAATATTTTTCAGCTCTTTCTGAAAAGCAAAATAAACAAACGCAGTCTACTTTTTTTCTCAGGCGCTCTTTGTCCCCTATGAATGCAAAGGCAATATTTCATAAAGTGTATTCCTTGGACCACTGATCCTGCGGTGTTCTGGAAAAGGACTCTATTTTTTTTTGGAGATAACTTTGGGAAACACTGCTTTATATAGCACTGGTTTGGAAATGCAAAATGAATACTACCATGTGAAAGACTAGCATGTAGGTAAATAGCCTAATTTTACTTTGTTAAAACCTTTATTTCACAAGCATATTTGAATGCAGGGCAGATTTTTCTCTCCCCACAATGTTTATCAACACCACTGCATGGAACATCTGATTGGGAAATGTATTGTCCCCTTCATTGAATTCATCAGTGATAGGTAGTTAGAGGCATTTATTTCTACTTTATATAGGAATATAAAGCAGTGTTTTGTTTTTATTTGTTTGTTTGTTTGTTTTGATAGGATGGTGTTTAGTTGCAATAAATAAGCAAAGAGGAGGCAGGTCTTCAATTCTAGGTCTTTACTTATATAAACCTAGTGTGAATTATCTATCCCAACTGTATAACTGTAGTAGTTACCACTGGGATGCAAACGAAGCAAAAATAAAAATAGATTTCTTAAGAAATGAGATCACTAACATTGAACCATAATGCTGCAGTCTAAGCAGACATACCATTACAGGGTTCACAGTGAATACAAAGTAGAGGTTCAATCACTTGATGGAATCCTATGTAAAAAGGCAGAAAAAGTCTTGTTTCTGGCTTGGATTAGGGCTCTAACTGCCAGGAGAACTAAAGGCTTTTACATAGAGATTCAGAGCTGAATTACAGCTTCTTAGCATGGAAATCGCAGGAGACGAGTGATTTAGTCAATAGGCCACACAGCAGGACCAGTTCTCCTTACAGGTAGATGATTTATTTATATGATAATCATTTAAAACTTTCTACTTTCAGCTGTCTTGCCTATCTTTTGATGCCATCCTCTATTTCCAGAAGCCGCCTTGAAATAACAAATGAGTAGAGAATAGGATTTCAACATTAGTGCTTTATTGCGTTTCAGTAAACTGGTTAATTAATCTCACTGTAAATTACTGTAAACATTCAAAATAAAATCATCATTAATAAGAAATCATAGGTATAAAAAGTCACATGTTGATCCATGACAACTTTTACTTTCCATAATGTCTTAGCACCCTGACTCAATTTGCTTTTCTTTGAAACTGGACTGTGTATTGTGTCTTTTCCTATTTTTCAAGATGGAGCAATTCCTTGAAATTATGCTCCTCATTCATTCATTTTTCCCATTAATTTGTCATATATCATTGAAAGCCCTTTATGTGCCAGGCACTACTCTGGTTTTTATGAAATTTACAAATGATGGTGTAATAAGACATGACATCAGCAGTTGCTTTTGCAATCCAAGTAAAATTTACTTCTATTGAAGAACTTAGAAGATCTTATAAAAATCGGACAACTGATACTTGAGGGAAATAAGCTAAGAGGCAGGCTGTGCAATTTGCAGGGCAGTGCTTTTGACAAAACACCATGACTTGAAGTGATTATTTAAAATCCAGATTCAGAGAAAGAGGTCAGGATGACGGAGTAGAAAGACCCTGAGCTCACCTCCTCCTACGGACACACCACAACTACAACCCCATATAGAACAACTATTGCTGAGAATGACCTGACTAACAGAACAGCTTTTCTACAACTAAGGATATAAAGAAAAAGCCACATGGAGCTGGGTAGCAAGGACAGAGATACGGTTTAGTCAGGACACACACCCCAGCGCAGTGACCCACAAGCAGGAAGAATATTACAATCGCAGAGGTTCCTCCTGAGGAACCAGGATTCTGAGCCACACCTCAGGCGCCCTAGCCCTGGGGACCTGCACCAGCAAGAGGAGCCCCATAACATCTGGTTCTGAAAACCAGTGGGGCTTGTGTCTGGGAGAGGCAAAGGGCTGTAGAAATCCAAGACCCCATTTTTAAAGGGCTTGCACACAAACTCACTTACTTGAAGTCCTAGCACTGAGGCAGCAGTTTGAAAGTACTTGGGTCGTACGTGAAAAATATACATTGACTAATTTTAGGGCCAGTACCAAAGGGGCAATGGTCTGTTAGAACTTTCTCTGGAAACAGGAGCACTGATTGGCACCATTTTCTTATACACCTTCTATCTTTCTGGACTGGCACTGGCAGACACTGTTTCTGATGTTCTCCATTACAACACCATTTGCTCTGCCCCAACATTCCCAGCATTTGCTCTGGACCCACCCCACGCAACCAGCTTGCCCTGGCAGGCACCCCTACCAAGTAACTCCATCCCTGCCACTCTTTGTGAGTGGCCTCAACTCACACCAGTGTCCCTCCCAAGCAGCTTCCGCCCTGCCCCTCCCAGAAGGTGGCCTTAGCACACACTGGCTCCAGACCTGCTGCTCCCAGCAGGCAGATCTGGCTGGCACTGGAGCCCATCCAAGTGGTTCTGTCCCCCAGAACTGAAAGACGGCTCCAGTCAGGACTAATGCCCCTCCAATACAGCTTGCACTCCAGGGGGCCAGTTCCCACACACCAGTATGCTCCCAACAGTTGTAGCTGAGCCGCACAGATAACTGGCCTGCGGAATAACTACCAGCCAGTGCAGCTGAAGCAGTCGAGGCCCAACTACAACAAAAGGGTGCATGCAGCCTACACAGGAATCACCATTGGAGCATTTGGCTCTGGATTCAAACATCACACTGAATAAAGTCACCAAATCACAAAGGAGGAATATGCCACTGGGCCACACAAACACCTTCTACATAAGGCCACTCTCTGAAGACCACAAAACATAGCTGATTTACCTAACATATAGAAAAAAAAACAGAGCCAGGCAAAATAAGGACATAAAGGAATATCCTACAAATGAAAGAACAAGGTAAAACGCCAGAAAAAGAACAAAACAAAATGGAAATAAGCAGTCAATCAGACAGAGTTCAATGTAAAGGTCATAAAGATGCTCACGGAACTCAGAAGAAAAACGGACAAACACAGTCAACAAAGAGATACAAAATATAAAAAAGAACCAACCATAACTGACCAATACAATATTTAAATGAAAAATATACTAAAGGGAATCAAAAGCAGAATAGATCGTGTAGAATGGATCAGCCATCTGGGAGAGAGGGTAAAGGAAATCACCTAATCAGAGCACCAAAAAGAGAAAAAGAATTTAAAAACTGAGGATAGTTTAAGGGAAATTTTGTACAATATCAAGCACACAAACATTCATGTTATAGGGACCCCAGAAAGAGAAGAGAGAGAAAAAATGACAGAAAATGTATTTGAAGGTAATGGCGGAAAACTTCCCTAACATGGCAAGGAAAACAGACATACAAGTCCAGGAAGCACAGAGCGTCCCACACAAGATGAATGTTAAGAGATTCACACCAAGACATATCATAATTAAAATGTTAAAAGTCAAAGATAAAGAGAGAATCTTAAAAGTAGCAAGAGAAAAACAAAGAGTTATGTACAATGTAACTCCCATAAGACTAACTGCTGACTTTCCAGAGGAAACTGCATGCCAGAAGAGAGTGGCATAATATATTCAGGTAATAAAAAGGAAAGCCTACAACCAAGAATACTCTACCCATAAGGTTATCATTCAGAATTAAATGAGAGATAAGGAGTTTCCCAGACAAGCAAATGCTAAGGGAATTCATAACCATGGAACAAGCATTACAAGAAATGATAAAAACATTAAGTTGAAAAGGCCAAAACTAGAAATAAGAAGATATATGAAAGAAAAAATATCATTAACAATGGCAAACATACAGTAAAGGTAGTGGATCTACCATTCATAAAGCTAGTATGAAGGTTAAAAGACAAAAGGAGTAAATTCATCTATAATTATAGTAAGTAGTTAAGGGATACACATACATACAAACACACACACATTATGTTAAATATGATGTCAAAAACATAAAAAGTGGAGGGGAGTAAAAATGCTTTTAGAACGCTGTTGAACTTAAGCGACCATCAACTTAAAATAGACTGACATATACATAGGTTGTTATATATGAAGTTCATGCTAACCACAAACTGCATAAAAGACATGTAAAAAATAATGGAAAAGAGATTCGCACATAACATTGAATAAAGTCACCAAATCACAAGGGAAGAGAGCAAGGGAATAAGAAAGGAACAGGAAAGATTTACAAAAACAACTGGAAGCCATTTTTAAAATGGCAATAAGAACATACATATCTACAATTAACTTAAATATAAATGGACTAAATGTTCCAATCAAAAGATTTGGGGTAGCTAAATGGACAAAAAAAGAAAAAACGTACATACGCTGCCTATAAGAGACTCATTGCAGATCTAAGAACATGCAGACTGAAAGTGAAAGATTTAAAAAAGGTATTTCACACAAATTAAAATTAAAAGAAAGCTAAAGTAGCAATAGTTATACCAGACAAAATAGACTTGAAAACAAAGACTGTAAAAAGAAACAAAGAAAGACATTATATAATGATAAAGAGATTGATTCAGCATGAAGATATAATACTTGTGATCATCTATGTCATCTATGTACCAAACATAGGAGCATCTAAATATATAAAGCAAATATTAACAGATGCAATGGGGAGATTGACAGTCAGACAATAATAGTAGGAGACTTTAACATCCCACTTATACTAATGGATAAATCATCCAGACAGAAAATCATTAAGGAAACAGGCCTTAAATGACACATTAGATAACATGGACCTAACAGACACACACACACACACACACACACACACACACACACACACACAAACACACAGAGAGAGACACACACACGATCCTGTTAATGTATTATTGAATATTGTTTGCTAATATTTTGTTGAACATTTTTGCATTTATATTTATCTAGATATTTGCCTGCAATTTTCATTCTTGTAGTATCTTTGGTTTTGGGATCAGGATAACGCTGGCCTCATTGAATGAGTTTGGAAGCACTCCTTCCTCTTCAATAGATATATGTGTATATCTGAACACGCTGAGTTCTAGTAATAAACTTGAATCACTAATGAAAAAACTCCCAACTAACAAAAGTCCAGGAACAGATACATCACAGGTAAATTCTACCAAATATTTAAACAAGAATTAATACCTATTTTACTCAATTAATATCTATTCCAAAAAATTGAAGAGGAAGGAATGCTTCCAATCTCATTCAACGAAGCCAGCATTATCCTGATCCCAAAACCAGACAAAGACACTGCAAAAAAGAAAATTACAGTCAAATATCCAAATGAACATAAATGCAAACATTCTCAACAAAATATTAAGAAACAATATTCAACAATACATTAAAAGGATCAGACATAACAATCAAGTGTGTTTTATTCTAGGAATGCAAGGGTGGTGCAATATGTACAAATAAATTAACATGAATACTATATTAAGAAAACAAAGAATAAAAATCATACGATAATCTCAACAGATGCAGAAAAAGCATTTGATAAAATTCAATATCCATTTATGATAAAAAGTCTCAAAAAAGTGGGTATAGAGGGACCGTACCATGTTTCCCCAAAAATAAGACATAGCCGGATAATCAGCTCTAATGCATCTTTTGGAACAAAAAATAATATAAGACCCAGTCTTATTTTATTATAATATAAGACTGAATCTTTAATATAATAATATAATATAATATAATATAATACCAGGTCTTATATTAATTTTTGCTCCAAAAAATGCGTTAGAGCTGATTGTCCCGCTAGGTCTTATTTTCAGGGAAACACAGTACCTCAACATAATGAAAGCCATATGTGAGAAATCCACAACTAACAACATATTCAATGGTCAAAAGCACAAAGTTTCTACTCAAAGATCAGGAAAATGACAATGCCCACTCTCAACACTCTTATTCAGCATAGCATTGGAAATTCTAACCACAGCAATGAGACAAGAAAAGGAAATAAAGAGCATCCAAAATGGAAGGAAAATGTAAAACTCATTATTTGCAGATGACATTATTTATTATATATAGAAAATAATAAACATTCCATCAAAAAAAATATTAGAACTAAAAAATCTGTTCAGTAAAGTTGTAGGACACAAAATGAATATTCAGAAATCTGTTACATTTCTATACACCAATAACAAACTATTAGAAGGAGAAATAAATATTTTAAAAAATCAATCCAATTTGCAATTGTATCAAAGAGAATAAATACCTAGAAATAAATTTAACCTAGAAGGTAAAAGACCAGTACTCTGAAAACTACAAGACATTGATTAAATAAATTGAAGATGACACAGATAAATCGAAAGATATATTGTGCTCCTTCACTGGGAAATTTAGTATCATTATAATGTCCATATGATCCAAAGCAGTCTACAGATTCAATGCAATTCCTATCAAAATGCTATGGTATTTTTCACAGAACTAGAACACATAATCCTGAAATTTATATGGAACCACCACAGTCCCCAAATAGACAATGCCATCTTGAGAAAGAACAAACTTGAAGGTACCATGTTCCCTGATTTCAAACTATACTACAAAGCTATCATAATCAAAACAGTATGGTACTGACACAAAAACAGACACGTAGATCAATGGAACCCAATAGAGAACCCAGAAATAAACCCATGCTTATTTGGGTTTACATGAAGAAGGCAAGAGTCTCTTCAATAAATGGTGTAGGGAAACCTGGGCAGATATGTGCAAAACAAACAAACAAAACAACAAAAACAGAAAACAACAACAAAAAACTAAACCAGTATCTTATATCATACACAAAAATAAACTAAAAATGAATCAAAAACTTAAAATACAAAAGCTATAAAACTCCTAGAAGAAAACATACACAGTAAAACATTTTGACATCAGCCTTAGCGATATATTTTTTGGATATGTCTCCCTGGCCAAGGGAAACAAAATAAAAAATAAACAAATGGGTCTACATTAAACTAAAAAGCTTTTGCACAGTGAAGGGAACCATCAACAAAATGAAAAGGTAACCTACTGAAAGGATGAACCTAAAGGGTATTATGCTAAGTAAAATAAGTCAGACAAAAGAAAATACCACATTACTTGATTTTTTGGTAGACACTGAAAGACAAAACAAATGAGCAAGAAAACAAAATAGAAACAGATTCATCTATGAAGAGAACAAATTGTTGATTGTCAGAGGGGGCGCATAGAGGGACGGGTGAAAAAAGTGAAGGGGAGTAAGAGGTACATATTTCCAGTTATAAAATAAGAAAGTCATGAGGATGTAATGTATAATATAGGGAATACAGCCAACAATATAATAATAACTTTGTACTGGTGACAGAAGGTTACTAGAATTGTCGTGGTGATCACTACAAAAAGAGTTGCAGGACACTTGTGGTTAAGTGGTTAGCTGAACGGCTCACTTCTGTTTCCTTCTCCCTACTCAGATTCCAGGTTCATTACTATTAAAAATCAATGTGAGTCAATGGAATTGTAATAGATATATATACAATGTCAGAGGAGCAATACATTGGGGGGGGGGGTTATCACTTTGTGAGGGTTGAAATGTCTAACTATTGCATTGTTTTGTACACCTGGAACTAATGGGAAAAAAAATCAGTGTGAGATCCTGATTTAATATTTACAATTAGCAACACTGTGCCCTCAACACATAATTCTTGCAGCCTTCTTTCTTTTTTCCTAAGGACCTGCATGTCTTTAGAAGAGCCCAACTGTCTAATTCTCTTCTCTTGCTCAGGTCATCACCATCACATCTAACATCCACTTAAAGACACTGACTGATGCTTTTCAATTAAGGTACTTGATTGCCCAAGAAACAAGAACACCAAAATTGAAATCTATTTAGAGGTATTATGTAGACAATTATTGCAAGACTTCCTGGGTGTCGAGATGAAACTGAATTGCTTGCCCTTTACCTTGTCGTGGGAGGAAATAAGATAGAATCTTCAGACAAACCTGGCTGGTAAGGAACTTCTGGGTTCAGTGAAACAAATAACTAACCTTATGCAAGCTTTCCATTTGTGGTAGAAAGAGAAGAAAATAAATGTTTCCTTCCTGGACTGAAATACATTGTGTCCTACTTTGCATAGTTTTGCATCAGGGGTTTTGGATTTTCCAAAGGGCTTGAATGCTAATTAGTTGTGTGAAGTTGCCAGTTGAGTGTTTTTAAGCCTTAACGTTCCCTTTTTCTGGTGAAATGCCGCTAAAGGAATGATGTCTATTATGTGTTGGGACATGACTTAGCTGAGTCCCCTTTCTACTTCTATTAAAACATGAATGACACTGTGCTATGGAGATCATTATGTATCTTTCCCTCCCCACTAGATGGAAACTCCTTAAGTATAAGGATTGTACCTGATTTATTAGGTTGGTACATAAATAATTGTGGTTTTTGCAATTATTTTTAACCTTTTAAACCACAGTTGCTTTTGCACCAACCTCCTAACTCTATATTCCATGATCCTAGCTTAATGCTTAGTAGACACTCAGTGTTTGTTAAATGAGCAGGGATCACGTAAGGAGCATTGAGAACACTCTTTCCAGGGCTTGGAATATGTACACTTAGTTAGTCAACATTTATGAGAACTCAGAAACCTACTGAGAAATGATCATTTTTTTTCCTAAGAACAACATCTGCAAAATAGATGAATAATTACAAAGAAGACGTGACAGCAACGCCTGAGCTTTGTTGTGGCAGCCAACAGTGGAATGAAGCTAATGAAGCTGACACTGTATTCACTGCATTAAGTCAGTGGGCAGATCAGTAGAAAATAAAGATCAGAGAAAACAAAGTTTACTATGAGCTTTGGGGTTCTATACATATATATGCTAATTAAATACTACTTGTTATTAGCTATACTATTTGTTAATCTAATAGTTTTTTAAAGACTCATATTGGAACCAAAGCTAAAGAAATAGCGACACTATGGATTTCCTCTAGCTTTTTTATCTTGTTCTGCTCCGTGATAGTTAAAAACCACAGCTAAAACTTCCTGAGCATTTACCATCAGCCAGATACTATAGTAATGAGTTACATGCCCGTATTAACTCATTTAATTCTGAAAACTGCTGTCACTCTCTTTTTGCACAGGAAGAAACAGAAGCACAGTATGAGGTGGATAACTTGTCCAAGGTCGGAAGTTCCTGAATGGAAGAGGTGGGTTTTAACCAGGGAGTATGATTTCAGAGTCGATACTCAGCGTCTCTACTCTGGAGGGAGTTGGAAATGAAAAGTGGAGAAAAGCATGGCCTTGGCAAGGGGGAAATATGTTTAAAGAGGTATTTCTTTCAACTTTGGTCAATATCATGCTCTTTATATTATCAGAGATATATAGATGTTTTCAAACGAGTAGTGCACTTGTATGTAAGCAATGCATTGATAACTCTGATTTCCCCCGGCCTGCAATGTCTCCAGAGATGTAATGTTGACCTATGCCTTATTTAAAAGCATAGGTCTTATTAGCTTCTAATAGTGAGTGCTTTGAAATACTGCGATACCCCAGAGATACTCTAATACCTCGGAGAAATAAAGGGTAAGAGGGGAAAATTTGCTACAAATTACAAGTGGAACCATTACATCTTGGTAAACCCTCCCTACATAAAGTCAATAAGAGAAAAATAAAAACATTACATGAATGAAAACCCTAATGAAGAGGAGAAATTGTACAATGGCATCAGATCTCTTTGGGGAAGAGGGGACAGTATAATACCTTTTGCACTTACTCAGTTTTTCACATGCAGCTCTTGTACTACTGAAACGGTACAGCTTCCATGAGGACGGCTACAAAGGATGTTGGGGGATGTATACAAATGCAAGAGAAACACACTTTAGCTTCTGCTGATCTATTTCTGAGACATCTGAAAATGTGTTCATCAAAAGTGCCGTTGATGTGAATATAGCTACTGGTGCTATGAACACATTGAAATGCTTCTATCCAGGTTGTTGAATAGCTACACCCTGGAGGGTCTTGTCCTACCACCCAGCCTAACAGCTGAACCCCAGGGAAGGCCACTGCTCAGTGTGTGTGCAAGGCCCGTTTTAAATACCTTGAATAGCACCCCAGGCTGCAAACAATCAAAATGTATTCTCATTTGGGGAGCTGGGTGAAAAAGGGGAAGGAATTAAGTAATACAAATTAGTAGTTACAAAATAGTCACAGGGATGTAACATACAGCATAGGGAATATAGTAAATAATATTGCAGCAATTATGTATAGTGCCAGGTGGGTCCTTGACTAATTGGGGAGATGACTGCATACATCTTATAAGTGTTTAACCACTATGCTCTACCCCTGAAACTATAATACTGAATGTCAACTGTAACTGAAAAAATATAATTAAAAAATATGGACAATCAATGAAAATATAATTGCTGATGTAGTGACAGATTTGGCAAGGATTGACAAAAAAAAAAAATGATTCTGAGGTAAGGTTATGGACACAGCATTATATGTGAAGTGAATTCACTGCATCCTTCCTAGGTAAGCTTGGGTGAAATAAGTTGAATACAGAAGTGGACAAAGTGGACAGAATATCAGTAATATAGTTAACTAATAAACAGAAAACTGAAGAAAAGAAGTGCCCTTGATAGGAACAGAATATTAGAAAACTACATGGAAGCAAGAGTAAATGACAGGAAAAAAAAATAAGACTGTATTAGGAGGAATTTATGTACCATGAATTTACCTTATATTTACTGGAGATTTTATATTATATATATATATATATATATATATATATATATATATATTAAATATATATATATATATTTATATATAAAATCTCCAGTAAATAAATACAGTATATACACATATATATACACATTTCATGTTTGTAACAACTTTATAAGAACTGTATTATTATCCTCAGTTTACTGATGAGAAACTTGAGCGTCAGACACACTTTGTCCAGTGGCACTCATTAGGCAGGTTTCAGAGGCACAGGAAACAAAACCTCCGTCTCTAAGAATACAGGGTCATCGGAAGCAGGGCACTGTTCTGTCTGCTCCCATCGGCTCCCTGACCCCAAGGTGAGGTGAGCAGGTGGAGAGAGCTGGCAAGGGCACATGAAGAGGGACTTTAACATCCAGAAATATGAGAAAACCATTCACCACCAGCAGCTGAACTGGCCGCTTTCATGACAGATAAACCGATCAATTGCTTAATGACAATTTGCAATTCTATTACAGACAGCACATTCTCCACAGCTTGGTAGATATGTAAAAAGCCTGCAGCCAAGAAGCCATTAGAGTCGGCCGAATAAAATCAATTCGTTTATGACCTGTCACTTCGGTAAGCTGGGAATTGGAAGTTTCCAAGGTTAGTCAAGCAACTGCTTTCTAGCTTCTTTGCAAAATTGCTTTCTAAGTTCACCTTGACCTAAAGACGGCCTCACAAAATACCAAGTTGAGAAAGATGTTTTCCACACAGCTGTGCGTGTCACGAGAAGATGCCCCTTCAGGGCTTGATGAAGGACAACTGGAGCCTGCCAAAGCAGGAGGCCACTCTGTAGGCAGAGCTGTCCCACTGGGGAGCAAGCACAGGGGCAAACCCAGAGCAGAAGCAGGGCAAGCTGGGAATGAGTGAGATTTATGCTAGGCAGGGAATCCGGCAAGCCAGTGCAGGAGAACATTATCAGAACAGCCCAAGAGGAGGTCACGTTTGGGTAAATAGCCACTGGGTACAACGGGGGATGCTCTCTGCTCAGAAAAGAAAATGGGAGAGAACGTGCCTATTTACATAACTCAGAGGGATGAATAAAGGGGATAAAAAAGTGCCCACTGCTTCTCAAAATTTTGCCAAGAATATCATGTTTCCATGATGTTCACATTTTTTGTGAAAACCAAATTTAAAAAATGCTTGATTGTCTTTTTTCCCTCTGATACTTACTAAACACATGTTCTCTAGCAATCTTGGTGGCAAGAGGCATTGTCCATAAAAGCCTAGCATTCTTGACTAATTTTAATTTTTTCCTATCTCCATCAGAATTTCACCTTAGTTTACAGCTGCAGGAACATACTCTTCTATCTCCCTGTGTAGGTAGGTGGTTTGGGACTGGATTGATTACATTTTAGGTTACAGCGTATCTCTCAGAGCTAACATACCTTGGCAGATATTTTGAAACTTATCACCTGTATAAAAAGAGACCCATTCACCTTTCATAGGATTAATTTAGTAGACAGTCTATGGTTTCTGTTAGGAACAGGCCCTAAACAGAGGCTGGTTTGGGCTAAGAAAATGATAGAACCTGGTTTAATTAGTAAATTCCTCAGTTTCTGTTTTGTGCCTGTATTTTATTAGTTTTCTGCTAGGGCTGGCATAACAAAATACCACAGACAGGGCGGCTTAAACAACAGAAATTAATTCTCTCACAGTTCTAGAGGCTGGAAGTCCAAGATCAAGGTGTTGGCAGGTTTGGTTTCTCCGGGGCCTCTGTCTTTGGCTTGTAGATGCTGTCTTCTCACTGCGTCCGCATGTGGCCTTTTTTCTGTATGCATCCATTCCTGGCCTCTGTGTCTTAATCTTCTCTTTTCATAAGGAGGAATGGATTAGGGCCCACCCTAAAGCCTCATTTAAACTTCATCACTGTTTTAAAGGCCCTGTCTCCCAATACAGTCACATGCTGAAGTACAGGGGGGGTTAGGCCTTCAAAATGCGAAGTTCAGGCCATAATAGTGCCATAGAGAACATGTATGCAATTAAAGATCATTATAACTAAATAACAATATTCCAGGCCTTTGTTCCTGTCTTATTCCATAATCATTAGCAGTGTGATTTTGGTCAAGACATATTTGCTCTCTGATCTTCAGAGACTTTGCTATCAAATGATGGTAAAATCTGTTGTGCTTACCTTATAATCCTTAGGGGTAAATTAATTTTAAAGTATAATTTTACTAAGAGTATTTTAAGTGTGTATGAAAGCATGTTGTGCGACTTAAATTTCTATGTACGTTTTTTCCTAGTACCCATCTGATACCGTACATAGCTACTACATACCATCGACTATATTCCCTGTACTGTACTTTACATCCCGTAACTATATTTTGTTTAAATTGTAGTTGACATTCATTATTATTTTATATTAATTTCAGGTGTATAGTGCATTGGTTAGGCATTTATATAACTTATGAAATGATTGCCCCCAATAAGTCCAGTACCCATCTGACACTATACATAGCTTTTACAATATTATTGACTATGCTTCCCATATTGTATTTCACATCTCCGTGACAATTTTGTGACTACTGATTTGTACTCCCTAATCCCTTCACCTTTCTTACCCATCCCCTTAACCTCCCTCCCTTCCAGCCACCATCCGTTTGTTCTCTGTATCTATGAGTCTATTTCTGTTTTGTTTGTTCATTTATTCTGTTCTTTAGATTCCACATATAAGTGAGATCAGATAGGTTTAGTGTTTTGCAGTCTGACTTATTTCACTTAGCATAACATTCTCCAGGTCCATCCATATTAATCTCCTTATCTGATTGAACTCATCAGACAAATGCAAAGAGCAAATAATCAAAGGTCCAAACAAGAAATCTAGGATGAACGTTCTCTGCATCCTGACTCTCACTCACTCTATAATGTAAATTAAATCACATTACCAAGCCCCTCCATCCACAGATGAACAAGCGACTATACTACCTTCTCCAGTGAAGGGAAAAATGAAAGCGGGAAAAATGAAAGCGGGAGGGAAGGATAGAGAAGAGAAAGGAAGAAGAAAGGAAGGAGGGTCTTCACTTTGAAAATGAAGTGCTATGTGATACTGAATTAGTGTTCTCCTTTTACTGAAGAATTCCTTATCGCATTAAAATCACACAAAAAGCATAAAAGTTGTAATTATTAGTTTAAGGAATGGCTAGAACTAGAAGGTAGTATTTATAACATCTCTCAGTATAGACTCACAATCTAGTAATCTCGGAGGTAAATACATTTTGAAATACATCTGATAAACACACAGCACATCTGATGGGTTCAGCTGGGTAGAGGTAAAACTAAAGCTTTTCTTAAAGTATCACAATGCTACGTAGAAATCCCCCGAAGACCTTAAGAAGTGTAAATGGAGCACCTGGTGACCTCGAATGTCCCTGCATAGACCCTGCAGGCAAGGCTTAATCAATTGCAGTCTGGACCATGTCTGAGCAGAATATGCTCTGTGGTCCTTCCCGGAACATGGCAAAAGCAGAGAGCTGAGAGGGGCTGTTGCACCGCTCTCTTGCAGGAGGATCTCTATCCCGCAGAAGGCTGCCGTGAGGCTTTCCTGTCCACCTCCTTGGTTCCACTGAGGCATGGAATTTTCCACTGCGTCCTTCTCTGGACTCAGCTGCAGACTATAAAACCACTCAGCTGCACTGTGGAATTGACTTCTCAACTACAGAGTGGCTCACCACCTGTGTCATGTGTCATCAGGTCCCTCTAGTTTGGTGGTGTCATGTGGGACCAGGGACATTAGGAACTGACACCGTGCTGATTTTACTTTTGCTCTCTGTGTAAAGGAAATCTCTGAATACATGTGGGCCTGCTGTCTTCTTTACCAGCCAAATCTTGGACATGGAGCAGGCCAAGTATTTTAAAACGTACTTTGACTTTGTTGTAATTAGATTTGGTATCAAGCGCAGTCATGGAAATGATGGTCATGAAAGAAGTTCTTACCCACGGTTCCCTGCAGCAGGAGGAATGGCATGCCCTGGAGGGCCACACAAGGAAGCACCAGGGTAAGTCAGGAAGGAGACAGAGTGAGGCGGAGGCATGGGCAAAAGCCTCCTTGTGGTTTCATGGAAAAGGCCAGGCCAGACAGAGTAAGCAGGTACCTGGCCCTGGGACGATTAAGACAAGGGGTTGTGGCCCAGTGTAAACCTCTGTGACAGCCAGATGGGGGGGGTGGGGTGGCTCTGGGCTTTGGACTGGTTGATTTGCGTATGAAAGCTGCAAATCAAAGCTGGACCTACAGTCCACTCCTTTACTACCTCTAGAAACTGCCTAACCCTGGGAGTTGCAGGGTTGCCCAGAATCAGCAAGGCCTCAAGATGTCAAAACATCAGAAAATAAGAAAAATGAAATTATGATTAGTACACCAAGAGCTGACACTCCTGATTAGGGACTTGGCTGCTCAACAGGCATACAAAAAATGTTAACAAGCTCAATAACAGATATACAAAAACGATAAGAAGCATTTTTTTAGCATCTTGACTACTCAACAATAGACATACAAAAAAACAGATAACAAACTCAATAACAGACATACAAAAATGATAACAAGCATTTTTTTTTAGCATCTCTGTGTATGGGGCTACAGAACTGGATAAGATCTCAAGGAGCAATCAGACTAGAAGTAATGAAATAGGAATGGGATGCTGGACCAAAAAAAAGTAAAAATAAAAAACAGATCTTAGAAAAAGATGACCAGATATTCATAAATATAAGACGCTGACAGTGATTCAAGAAAATATATTAAGAAAAATGTAATGCATAAACATGTTTTAGAGAAGAAAAAGCTATACAAATCTTAAGTTATCTTTGAGTTATGTAACCTGAGAACCATTTTTTTTTCCCAATGAAAACTTTACTATATGTAAGTGAAAAGCCCACAATAACAAAGTTTAAAATTATTGGGGCTATGCAGGTAGACAGATGTTCAGTTCCATCATTTACACTTTAAATTCAGAAAAAGAGTACACCTCTCTCCCTAGTAAGTCTCGGAAACTCTCTTACCTGCAGGTAACCTTGATTCCACACAGCCTGGGCTGTTGTCAACTCTGAGGAAATATTTGCTGAATTACTGAAGCTGAATCAGTGCCTTCCTCCAGGTGCCATACGTGGGTCCTGTCTTCCCGTATGGTATTCTCTTATGTTTCCAAATCCCTTCCGATGGAAACAGATACCAATGTGGGAAGGTCTTTGCTCTGGGGCCAATGACTTTCTCCAGAGGGGAATTCCTTACGCTCTCAGCTGGAAAGTGCACACCTGATGGGAAGTGCACACCTGATGGTCAGTACCCTGGAGGTGGGCTGGGGAATGGGGGACAAAGTCCCCGAGTTCAATAATATAGACCTGCACTTATTTGTCTTTTCCACCTGGGATTTTCAAGTCAGGCACTTCCCAGAATTTCCAGTCAATAAACTCTGTGACTTTACTGGGAGGTTGCACAGAGTCAGGGAGGGACCAGGGGATTCAGCTGCTTCAATGATTCCATCTCTTGTTAGCCCTGTTCTTCACTAAGCCTCTCACAGCACTGAGTCCTGGAGGACAGACTGGTTCATTTCTCACCGGTGTCCCCTGCTGGAAGCTGGGTTATAGCTGTCCACTCTGCTAAGTGTGGACACTTAATGTCTCTTCCATCACTTTCCTTATTCCGAAAAAATTATTCAGATTTGTCACCCATTGTTTCCTTCTTTTATGTCTGTCTCCTGTCATTGTGGGTTAACACCTTTTAAGACTTCCTTTATTGACACTTCTGTGGGCTTGGGGAAAATAGGAGACTAACTCAATGTTAGTCTTCCATGTAAAGTGAGAAAGTCCAGAATATGCCTCCTCATTTTTGTATCATCAAGTTTCACAGAACCTGACTGTATTAAGCGCTCAGTGAGAAATCACTAAAGAGATGGCCACATAGGACAAACAAACGTACACTGTGTCTACAAAGTTAGGTCAACGAGTTTGGTTCAGCAACTGTTTTCTGAGCACGTGTTCAACACTGAGACCACTGACACTGATATGAGGGCAAATAAAACACAATTTTGACTTCTTGTGGTCTATATTGTGCTGAAATTCTCTCAGAAAGCGGTGAACCTGCAAAATTACAGTAGGAACAAGAGTGTGCATCACCCAGTGTTTCTAGCATCTGGGAGGAAGAAAAAACCACACAAACCTGGTTACAGTGAAACAATTAGGAAGTTAGTGGACAATACTCTGTGGAATTAATTCACCCTTTACATCTTTTAGAAATGCCATCTCTCTTCTTTGAATCTCTGTAACTGTGTGGCAAGTCAAGTCTAGGCCATAGACCTCAGTGATAAAAAACAGACAATTAATGGTCTTTGTATCTTAGCTCATTTTAATTTTAGAGAAAAAAATGTTTTATTTTGGTTTTTCAAACCAACAAAATAAAAACATGCAACTTTAAAAGGAAATTTTCATCCAAAGGGGAGAAAGAATCAAAATAACCAAGTTTGGTGTCAGATGCAAAGAATCCCTTGGAAGTAGATGAGGATTGAGGATAATTAAGAAGAACATATAATTCAGAACTCATTACCAGGTTAAGCTAACTTAAATAAGGTGGGAGTTTATTGGCTCAGTAGTTGGGAAGCTTCAGGTACAGCTGGATCCAGGTGCTGAAAAGTTGCTATCAGGACCAAATTTCACTTACTTTATGGTTCTGCTCTCTTCTGCACTATTTTCACTTTCAGACAAATTTCACCTTCAGGTTTACACCTACCAGCTTAACAGTGTGCAGGAAGCGAGAGTCTTTCCCTAATGGTTTTAACAAAAGTACCAGCCACACATCTCTGATTTGCCAAGCCTGAGTCACATTCCTTCCCCTCACCCTTAATCCAGGGAATAGGTTTCCCCACTCAAACCACATGGACTGACAGTAGGGTGAAGTGTTTACCCAAAAGAAATCCAAGTAGATGGTGCCAGCTGCTAATTAGTGTAAGTGTACTGGCCTTGGAGTTTGGGCTGTGTCACCATTTTCAAAAACTCTTTAAGTTCTGAAACCAGCCAGACCGCTTAGTGACGATGCATGGTTGTGAGTGCAGCTACTTTGAATTATTTAATGATCTCCATTGCATTTGCCCCCACCAACAGTTAACATACATTTCTTGCTAAAAGGCCACCTGACCAGAAAGGTTAAGAGAAATATTCAATGACCTCCAGAGAAAGGGTAGAATACTTATTTTTAGCTTTCTGGTATTTTTTCATAAATGCTTTCAGCCTGGAGTGACTTCAATGAGACTAGTGCAGCTGAAGGCTGCCAAAAAGAGAAGGGGGGGGATGTCAAATATTAAATAAAATGTCCTTGCTCTCATCCAAAAGAGGATGATTCTTTAAATTTTTTAAAAGAAAATGTTAGTGGTATTTTAAACTCCCTTTTGGGGTTCTCTAAGGCTTAGGCTAAGAGGAAAATAGTTCTGGTATCGAAAGCTTTAAAATCTAACATTTTAGACCTAGGACTCATTAACCCCTTATTGCCAAGTATTTGATAAGAGAGAGGAAGAGAAAAAGCAGGCCTTTCACATGCAAGCCAGGCCTCTGTAATCTCAGTATCTTCCACAGATGGGTCCTGCAAGATTTCTAAAATGGCATTTATTCTGAGGGAGAAAGGTGACTAGAAGACGTGATCTCATAAAGATGTATGGGCCATAAACGTTGTCCTTCCAAAAAACTCCCAAATTAGCTTGTCCTCTTAAGATACTACAAATGGTGGGGTGAAAGTGACCAGTGGCCAGGGATCCTTTACATCAAGGTTACTGATGCTCTGCTTTCCACACATTTAAAATCCTCAGTGCAACTCCTTTGAATGTGTCTTCTAGGTTGGCCATTGGAATGACACATCCATCAGCAAAATCTGCTCCAAATCCATTTGAAGTTGTCAGTTTTCAGGTTTCAGCTTGCCATGGCTTCACACTTCAAACCACCATAAGATCACACTGAGCATAGGGCAGCTGTAGGACACCACAGAGATGCCACCGCCGTCTGAGGGATCTGTCTCTGCCCTGAGGGGTGGAACAAACGATTCTGTTTGATTCACGTTTTACGTTTCTCAGATTGACCTTCTCCAGGGATGCCCTTCATTTGCCTCCACATTTTTCTCCGTTTCCTTGATGACTCCTTCCCTGACCATCCCAGCCTTCCTTAA
This sequence comes from Rhinolophus sinicus, assembly GCF_057876585.1. Taxonomy (NCBI): domain Eukaryota; kingdom Metazoa; phylum Chordata; class Mammalia; order Chiroptera; family Rhinolophidae; genus Rhinolophus; species Rhinolophus sinicus. Next base: position 50,841,149 of record NC_142506.1, read on the forward strand.
TAGTTCCCTCCACTTTGAATCCCCGGAGACATGAGCAATTCAGCATTTAACAATATGCTGTCTCACATGCCTCATTATTTCCAAAGTGAAATTTTGCTCTCACATTTGGAACTTTAGTATGGCTATAATCAATATTTGCTGGTTTGATACCTCACTGAGCAATCTCTGAACAGATAATCCGAAGCTCGATATACTGGCATTCTCACTACATAGTTAGTTCGGAATGCTTATTAAAGATTAAACTCCCTGCAGTATGATGGCTTGTATCAATAATAATTAGACCCAGCATAATATTAAAGTGATCTTCAGATGCAGTGTCTATTCATTAAGACGTAGTCTGAGTATACAGTTTCTGTTTAAAGGAAGAGCATTTTGTACTTGGTATGCGGTGCCCCTAAAAGTCCATTGCGTTTATTTACATCTTGACAATTCTTTGCACATTAGGTTCTTTCACATGAGAATTCGGCACTCTGCAATAAACATAGGGGACAACTTTGCTCACTGAGAAACGCCAATGCTGCAAATAAAAGGATGTAGCTTTCAAAATTGTCATTTTTGTTCACATGGTGAAATCTGACCTTTGTAAATAATTCCCCAAGTCCCCAGTTTAAGAGTGAGATCATGCTGTAAATTTATTACACATCATAGGACAGAGACAAAACCGAAACCCCAACTTCGTAAGTTTCCTTCTTTTGACTCTCCCTGGTCCAAACAAACCCTCTTAAACCAACTATTCTCCTTTCTCTGTAGAGTACTGTTCATAGGGAAAGCAAAAAAATGGGATTGGCTCCGAAAAATAATTTTGTACATGATTTCCATGAGAAAAATGTTTGAAAGAAGACTTCTAAATACAAACAACTACCTAAATTATTTCTTTGTAACAAAACGTGACAAAGGGGACTTAGGACACAATCTTATATTTATGCAGAAAGCACAACTGTTTCCCTGGAAACAGGTTGAGCAGTTATGCAAATGACACAAGTTAGTAGAAATCTGAACCAAAGAATAAATGAAAGAGAAAAAAATGGCTAATTGGGATAGAAATACATTCTGTGATGATCAATAATAAGAACAAATTTGAAAATCATGTAATATGATAATCGTGGTATTTGGAGAGAAGTAATGGGCGTACCGCTGTGGAATCCTGGACGAGCCAAGATCTGGCCCAGGTTCTGGGAACATTCGGTTGTTTGTTCCTGTGTCTGCTGTTCAGAGTCCCTGGAAGGGGACAGCAGGAAGTGAAGGGAAAATGGAAGTGGGCCCAGGGCCTTCCGAGCAGCGATGAGTCTGCTTGGACGTTTACACAAGTAGATGCATACCTCGTTTTACTGCTCTTCACTTTGCTTCACTTCACGTATGTTGCATATTTTATAAATTGAAGGCAAGACCCTCTACTAGGAAAAGGAGCACAACTTGCTTTATTGCAGTGGTTTGAACTGAACCTGCAATATCTCCAAAGTGTGCCTATACAGTTCTTTCTTTAGCCCTGTAGCCATTGTTCTGTTTATTTTTGTTGTTTTTATTTGTTTTTGTTCTGTTTCCTTCTACCACACCACTCTCCGTCAGCACTGCAGTACGCTGCTTTCTTCTCTTCATTGTCTGCTTACATCTCCTAACTAAACACAGCACTTTCTCACTGGATGAGACACCAGTGTACTAAGGTGAATGTACTGACGCTGACAAAGTCAGCAAGTCTGAAAACCAAAAAAGCCACCTGATTATGACCCACGTCACCTCACCTTCAAAAGTTTCTTGCTGCATTGATTTCTCTGTACAGGAAGGAGTATTTTACAAGCTAAATACACAACGAAACAAGGAAGGATAAAGAATTCAGATTATTTTTATGGAATCAAATTATGATTTATATTATATGTGTATATGTAATACAATATATATCACATGTACAATAATTCAGTGGTCTGTGCTTTTTAATGATTTTATGGAATCAGACTATCGAATCAGATTATGGAATCTAGATTAACCTAGACTCAAAGGTCAGCTCTACTGCTTACTAACAGTATCACTTATTTAACGTCTCTGAACTTTCCTTAACTCATCTTTGTAAGGACACTAATACATAAAATAATACATGTAAAGAGCTAATATTTGTTGAATGCCAGTAGTTGCTATGATAGCTGTAATGACCAAAACACACTTATATTCACATACGCACCAGAGCCAGAGCTGCCATTTAACATACACTGTTGTCCTTTGCAAAATGAGAAATAGAATGAAAATACAGATCACTTTAGCAATGGTGGATATTCTCTTCACTGTTTCAGATAGGCATTGAAGAATACTTACATTTGAACATGGGAATGTCAAATGTTCTAAAAACTAACTTTAAACCAAACAATAAAACTTAAACTGAGAATGTTTTTGGACTCTGGAGAAATCTGAAAATTATGTTCAATTTCCTGATACTCCATTTTGAAACTCATCTGAGCTAGTAATAGACAACAAAGCAGCGTTACCATCTTTCTAGAGCTCCCAGCTGAGATAAAAGCATCATACAGTGCTGGATGCCAACAGAGCAAATAATTAGACTGTGTGCTCTTTCCACTGCCAGTGGATTCAGAAGTGAAATTCGTTGTGGCTGTAACTGAATGTCCGGGACATCAGCTGTCCTATGAGAAGTCATTAACATTTGCTGAGTGTCTACCAGGTGCCAGACTGTGTGCTACAGAGGATACAAAGGGAAATGAGAGATTCTGCTTCTTCTCCAGGTACTTATAGTCTTTCTTAAGAACCATATCACATGCCCATTAAGGAAAACATGTCAGGGAAAATACATTCCATTAGAAGAACACAGTGCTAGGAAAATCCAAAGACAGGAATGATTGATACAGGCTGGCCTGAGATGAGGATGGATAGGAGAAAGGACGGAGCAGTTTTCTATCCTAGAATTCCTGAGAGGTGGGAATTGGGAGCCCTTGTCCATATGTTCCGACAGAGAGAGGTATGAAGAGAAAACCAGATGATGTCATCAAGATAAAAAGTAAGTGCAAAGCGGTGGATTAAATATGGACCTCGCACGTGCTGTGTACTAATTCGTTATTTCACAAAAACACATCCAGACTAGCAATTCAGTCATCAAGCGTTATTTATTCTTGGGGATCATGAAGACTTCAGTGTCATCCTAACCAAATGTCTATTTCTGGGGTTAATTTTGATCTCCTCTCAAAAGAATTAGTACATGTTAATGTATCAATACATTAACATGTATTAATTCAAAGGAGTAAGTTCCCTTTTAATGGGCTTTTCTTTAGCAACCTATTATTTCTAGGATTTTAGAAAAGAACTCACCAATGAACACAACTAAGTTTTTCAAGCCTGTTACTTTAAAGAAAAGTCAACATTTGTGCAAAAATAATTTCCACAGTAGATAACCACAAAATACAAATGTAATATGCCTGTATCAGTTAAATCTCCCACGATAAATGTGCAAGGTTGCCTCTGACTTTCACTATTTTATTCTTTCAGCAATTGCCCAAATGGCACAACCCACTGAGTACTGACATTATAAAGAAGAAATTAGTTGAGAAAGTAAAAAATGTGATTAATTTAAGGAAACCATCAATATCAAATATGAAACGATCTTAAGTTCAAATGGTAAGATATGCAAAGAGCAATTCACAAGATTTTATCTCCCTAGAAGATTTCAGTTTGATACAGATAGTTATTTGTTGTGAGGGATAAAGAATAGGACACATTAAAGAGTGTTAAAAGGTATAAGGCACCTTGAAAATGTGGGGGGATGATTATTGTTTGATGAAAGTAATAGAAATTCTACAAAAACGTTCTGAGTGCTTACTAAGAAAATCAGGTGCCACATGCCACAGAGCATCCAATACAGGTAGTTCCTTGGTCTTTCAACAGATTAACTCTTTAGTAGGGAAGAAAATGTCCAGATCTGGGCCTAATCCGAGCCCCTTAAGGTGGTAATAAAAGTCATGATGTTAATTGTAATAACTATAATAATGTGTCCATTTATTTCTCATTTTCTGTGTGACACACACAGAAATATTGAATTGCCCAGTAACGTCTACAGCAAAAATGAGAATAGAGCCCAAAGAGCCCATTGTTTTCTTGTTTCATCTCTTGTGCATTTATTATCTATAGTTAATGAACTCTTTTTGAAACTAGAGCTTATGTTTTTAATATATGACCAGTAATGAGTTCCACCTTTTAATTATTTGGGCTATATATAGTGCTAACGTCTCTTCTATGTCCAAAAGCTGCCTTTTCAAGTGATGCCTTTGTATTGAGTCTTTTTAAGCTCTGTTAAGTCAACCTTGAGGTTGGATAAAAAAAAAAAAAAAAAAAAATGGCATAAAATGGTTCTAATGCTGATGAGCTTATATTCATTTGGTTTCAAACATATTTCTGTTTCAACACCATACTTGAGACCTCACGGTGTTTTGACCAAAGGAGCACAATAGAGCGGTGATTTTAAGGGCTAGACTATTGTGACTCCCTGGTTCCTCTCATGGGTCTTAATTCTTAGTGCTGAACTCGTCATCCCAAAACCCAACTTTGCATAATTTTTTTATAAACGTATTACTTTCTACTTGGCTAAACAATATCTTTCTTGATGAATTTCTGGACCTCACATATCCTGATGTTTCATGTTTGAATTTTTCTTTTTTTCTTTCTTGGCTGGGATTTTCACTTTTTAGTACAATTTCACATCATCTGTAAATCTCAAGAGTCCGGATGCCTATAAAGATAACATGTAAATGCTAAGATAAAATCCAACACCCGCTGGGATGCCCCAGATTTCCAGAAAGTTGTTTATTTATGACGGCACTGTTTTCTGCTTTTTATACTGCTCCTTAAGCATGTCAGAATAGTCCCAACAGTGCCATGTATAGTCCTTTTTTGCAGAAATGCAGTTTGGAAATTCTAAATAAAGTATATCAATTGTCCCTTTTCTGAAAGTCCAAAAAATGAAGTTACATATTAGTGACATTCAATATTTCTTCATAAAACCTTGACTATGTGTCTGTGCATTCAGCCCACGTTGAACTGTGGACACTGTGAGATTCCCAGACAGGATGACAGGACTATAATATGAGTTCATCCTCATGGCTCTTGGAGTCTCTTTAGAGAGCTCCTTACAGATACAAATCCAGTATTCTGTAGGCACAGTGACATATGTCCAGGAAATTATGTATTTTGCCCATTGTTAATATTTACTCTTGAGTTCAGTTCATAATCTTAAGTAGAACAATTCATCTTCAGAGATTTATTTAGAACTGTTGGCAATACAAGAATAAAATGATTCGGCTGTGTTCGGAAGTCTTTCCTCTAGAAAAGACATCATAAGGAGAAGCCCCATGATGTACATAGTGAAAGACAGGGTAACAGAACTATTCCAGAAAATCAACAGAACTCATAGAGAGGACCACTATTTGTAGACATTGACAGAAATATTTATGGATTTGGATGGAATTTTCCCTCTCTGGAATGAAGCTTTTGAGGACAAAATCAACTCCAATCCCAATAATATCCATTTAAAGCATAATAACAAATTTAGATGTTTAGAGAGCACTACAGGGAAACAGCACCACCACCTACAGTTATGAACGAGAAAACATGTCCTGGCCCTAGTCTACATGATTTTAGAAAACTGAAATTAAAATTAAAGCATTAGGATATCCCTGAATTTTCACTGTTTCTTGTAACATTCTGGTGAAAATAAAATAAATAAGAGCTTGCTTTTCATCTTGGTCATAGCAAATGGATCCAATCACAATTTAAAATAAATCCCTCTGTACAAATACACTAACAGCCCAATAAATAGTTAACTTTATAATTTCTCAGTGGCAGTTAGCTATTAGAAAGAGAATTATCTAGAACACATATCAGAAAGTCCAAGTGTCTGAGATTAGTATTCTTTACTATTTCTAATCACTTCATGATGCTATTTGATAATAAGGAAAGAATGACAATCAAGAAGGGGTGAAGAATTTCTCATAGTGAAGGGAATTTAAATATCTATTTGATTATATGATGGTTAAGTTTTTTCTCTTGTTCTCCAGCTTGGTTGACCGTGCAGTTACTATGGCCAGTTGCTTTGTCATTGTCAGAGAGGTGTGTCAAGAAGATGACAAAAAACAAAACAAAAAAAAGACTGGCCTTTTGTAAATGTTCATGTCTTTTGCGGATCTAGTTAACATTTCTTGTCTTTGTCCAAGAATTTATTTTTTCAGAATTGAACTTTAAGAACTGCCAATATTTTTAAGAAACGTTTTTTCTTTCCTATTTACTGCTCATAAATATCCCTTTTGCATTCTTCAATTTTCTCTGGGCTATCATAAAACCGAAATATTGTAAGTCCAATTTCTGCCAAAATATTTTAGAATTGTCTTCAAAAGCAATCTGTTTCTTTCTGAATTTCTATAAAATCCATGATAGCCATTCCAATGGTAAACAGAAACTATGCCACAGTAAAACGTCGTTTCAGAAAGGAGCATCTTAGACTCTTAGAAGCACCTTAGAATTCCCTAGTCTTAGAGTCTCCAAAGAAAAATATTCCACGTTATTTATTTGTATTATCTTTAAACTGACTCCAAACATAACCAGGTTTAACTCACATGAGACGTCTTGAAAGCTATTGTCAAAAACATTTAGTTGCAAATGTATCCTTATTATTATAAAACTTGCATTGTCCCGGTTCATATGACCAAGTCTGCTCCTTTCTCTTCTTACCTGAGCAGCCAGCCACAAGGTAAGATTAAGTCTACATAGATCATCTCTCTTTGGCACTAATAAATATTCATACAACCCTTAGGACAAGACTATAGGACAAGAGGCAGGACACAATGAAATTATGACATTTAAAGGTAACTTGATTTTTCAGCTCATGTGTACTGCTTAATTTTCATATACATAGCTGAAAATAACAGGCATCACTGAGAACAATGGATGCTGTTAGAGGACCAAAATAATAATAAAATATGAATAATGATTCCATAGCCAGTAATATGAAACGTAACAATTCCTATTTCTATGCCATTGGAGTAACTGAACATGTCACTAGACAGGGTTTCATTTATTATCAAACTTGCTGAGAGGACAAATAGAACAGGGAGAAAAACATGGTCAGCATGGATTCTAGAGAACTAAAGATGATTTTCTGAGCCTAAGACTTGAGTCTAGTAGAATATTAATCAGCCCTGAAAAAGAAGGAAATCCTGTCTTTTGTGACAATATGGGTGATCCTGGAGGACATTCTGCTAAGTGAAATAAGCCAGACACAGAAGGACAAATACCACATGACACCACCTATACAAAGAATCTAAAATAGTCAAACTCACAGAAGCAGAAAGTAGAACAGTGGTTGTCAGGGGCTGGGGAGAGGAGGAAATGGGGAAATATCAGTCAGATACAAAATTTCAGTTATGTAAGATGACTAAGTCCTAGAGCTCTATTGTACAACATAGCGCCTGAAGTGAATAAGATTGTACTGCACACTTTAAAATGTGTTAAAAGGGTAGCTCTTATGCTACATGTTCTCTGCCCCCAATAAACAAATTTAAAAAGTAGAATGGGAGGGAAATTTAGGAGGTGATGGATAGGTGTATTTACAGCATCGATAGTGATGACGATTTCACCGGTTTATATTTATCTCCAAACTCACCAGGTTTTTATGTTAATCATACCTCAGTAAAGTAGTTAAAAATAAAGAAAAGAAAAGAAAAAGATTCAAGGCCAGCCAAACCCACACACATAAGGACTGTTAGAAAACTCTTTCTCTTTTGACCACAAACTTCGCCCTTGCTAATAATAGGTGACAAATTTAGATGAGGGATACTTCTAAGGTGCAAAAGAAAAGCATCAAAGAGATTCAACTCCTTAATTATCAACATTCCTGTGAAAGAAAACCTTCTTAAACTTACAAAAGGCAAAAACAAAAACAAAAACAAAAAAACCCAGAAATACATGAAACACAGACATGGCTGATTAGAATTCATTGATTTCTGACCATCTATCCCCCTATTTATAGTTCTTGGTGATTTGGAGCACGCACCAGCATTTTTGGCTCCTGAGAATTAGTTCACTACATCCAATCTTCAAACATGTTAAATAACCTGATTTAATAGGAGCATTTTATTTGATAGCTGCCATGGGCAGTCCTGCAGACTTTTCTGATCTCAGTGGGCTGCTTCACAAGTATGGTACAACTCAAGTTTAATGAAAACCTACACCGTTCACAAAGAACTGTAAAGAGAATTCTGGTTTATTTCCTACTGTGGCTTATATTGGAAACACAGTAATTTCCCAGTCAATCCATTGAAGGAAATGAAACTCATCCAATAGGTGAAGGCTTACTTCACCATGATCTCAAATAACTGAAAATACTGAATTCCAAGAATCTGAGAACATCCAAATACCCCGAAGAATCATGGAGCATCCGGCTGGTAAACTTGTTTCCTTTTGGGCTGGGTAAATTTGTAGAGTGTAGGGTGGTGGTGGTGGATATTTCTAGTGAGATTACCTGAGGTTTGGTTAAGCATCAGTTTTAAGCTTATATATAATGAATACAGTGATGGTGTCCCCTTCACACTCTTCCATAGTGTTCAGGTCATGATCCAATCTGAATAAAGCAGGTTCGTGGAGAGTTTAGATTCATGTGCTGATTGATTCTCTTTGTTAAGATACAGAGACAGCCACTGGAATCTTTATCCACTGAGCACTAGCTCTCCAGACACAGTAAGTGATTCCTGGCCACTAACACAAGATCTTTACGGTTCACCTTGAGCCTCCCTCCCTTGCTGCTCCAAGTAAACTTAGCCCAACGATCCTGCTGATCAAGACCTAGGAGCAAGCATGAATAAACCATGTATTTTCCTCACCCCCTAATTGCTTCTGTTCCCCAAAGGCCCGTCTTTGGTCTTCTGATTTTCTCATTCTACACATAACTCCAAAAGGGATCTCATCTACAAAGTTTTTAACCAACAATTCTACCAAAAGTAGATTTCATCTATTCTTTGTGTTGCTGAATACTCAGGAATTCCAGATCTATATATCCAACAGCTGGCCATTTCATCTGGTTGTGCTATGAATATATGAAACTCAACATGTTCAAAACTTGTCATCCCCTCTCCATCATCTCCATGGAGAGAGAGAGACAGAGACAGAGACAGACAGAGAGAGAGACAGACAGAGACAGAGAGAGAGAGAATCCCGTGTTTCTCAGTTCATTTGTGAAAGGCATCATTGCGCATTCATTCTCAAGGTCATAAATCTGACCTTGTCAATTGTTGGCAGTGCCTTCTCCCTTAATTCATCTACCCTCTCACTTCCACCTACCCTTAATCCTGACACTGAATTGGTAATGAAGGCACTTCTAAGTCCTTAAAGTTTTTTATATGTTCTGTTTTTTAAAATAAATTTTACTGGTGCTGTCTTGATTCAAACTTTCATAATCTCCACTCTACTTTGTAAGCCACGGCTCCCATTCTTGTTTCTAGTCTCTACAAATTGATATTTCTGCTCTACAGTTTTTCCCAGAGAAACGTCTATTAAAAAATTTTTATAATGCCATTTTCCTGCTTAAAATTTGTCAAATGCTCCTTACCTTTTTCAGAATAAAAATCTAACTCCTCATGATTCTAACTATTGCTCTGAATTCTAACTTTTATCTTCTGCCCTTTTCTCTAGGCAGATCTCTCTAAATTCTCCAAATGACTCATCTTTGTGTAAGGATACTCTGCAATTTTTGAAGTTCCCTGAGCTTACTATACCCTTTCACACCTTCTGTCTAGCTCACTCTTGCTCATCCTTTATAATGACTCTAGAATGTCACCTTCTCAAAGAAATGTCTCTGACTCCAGGGTCCTGGGTTAGATTCCACACATTCCTGAACACTCTGGGTTTACCTCCATCATGGAACTTATCTCACCCTATTTATTCATCTATTTCCTCACTAGAGAGAGTGATGTCCTCAAGGACAGAGGCCATGTCTTACTTCTTCGTATCTGTAGGCCTAACTATTCACAACACAGTGAGCATCTAAGGGATGTATAATTTATTAATAACAAATAAGAGAGTTCCAGTCAAGATGGTGGAGTAGGTATATTCTGTGCTCTCCTCCTCCCATGACCATATCACAATTACAAATGTAAAACAATCACTCTAGAGAACCACCTGAAAACTAACTGAACAGATGTTCTATAACTAAGGATATCAAGAAGAAGCCACATTGAGACTGGTAGGAGGAGTGGAGATGTGAAACAGGCTGGCCACGCACTCATATGTGGTGGTTGAGAATCCGGAGGGATATCTCATCCCTCTTGGAGTGATGTGAAGGGTCCCAGCTCCACACTGGCCTCCTCAGCCCAGAACACCAGTGCTAGGAAGAAGAGCCCCCACAACATCTGGCTGTGAAAATCTGCAGGGATTCTATCAATCCTTGTGAGATGGAAAGTTGATGGAAACCCAGGTGCCCTCTTAAAGGGCTCCCACACAGACTCACTGGCTAACAGGCACTCACCCTGAGCTCCAGCAAATGGATAGCAACTCAGAAGGAGCCTGAAACATATTGGGATAAACTGAATTGTTTGGCTTCAGAACAAGGGCTGCCATTGTCTCTGAATTGAACCCTCCTACTACACAGTCTGCAGGGGCAGGCAGGGGCAGGCACAAAATCTGAGTCTGCATTAACACTGACAGTGGCTGGCCTCAGTGTGCCCTGGGCATTTTGCTGAGTGCCTGTAGGCCTAGCAAGAGTGGCAACTGGGTTTGGGTTAAAGTATAGCTTCTGCCATGCACCTCTAAGCCCAGTACAGGCAACTGCCAAACTTGAATCACTTTGTAGCTCAAAGCAGGTGGCCCTGGACTGGGCACAGGTAGCAACTGACCTTGGTCTGTAGTAGAGACCCTGCTAAGAGGTGCCAGAACCAATATACCCAGTGGCCGACTTCAGACCACAACAGAGCTCCAGCCAATAAGCTCCACAAATGGCACACACAAAAGGTGCTCTTGCCAGATACCACAGCCCCGCTGGGGCAAACTTGGCTCCATGGGGTCAGCTTCCACTATGGTCATGGCAAGACGTCATAGCCAGTCAGCCTAAGAGTCAACCCCATGCACTGATGAGAAAAGAAAAGTCAAGGCTCCACTAGCATAGGAGGGAACATGCAATTCACACAAGGGACACTCCTGGAGCACCAGCTGAGGTGACCAAAGAAACTATGATCCACAGGACAACTCTAATATAAGGCCACCCTTCCAAGACTACTGAGACATAGCAGATCTACATATTACATAGGAACAAACACATAGAGGCAGTCAAAATTGGGAGACAAAAAAAAAATGTCAAAAATGAAAGAAGAGGAGAAAACTCTAAGAAAAGAACTAAATGAAATGGAGGCAAGCAATCTACCAGATGCAGAGTTCAAAACAATGTTTATAAGGATACTCAATGAATTTAGGGGAAGAATAGATGAACTTAGAACTTCAATAAAATGATAGGAATCATAGAAAATGATACAGAAACTATAAAAAAAGAAAAAGTCAGATATGAAGAACACAATAACTGAAATGAATACCCTATAAGGAATTAACAGCTAATTAGATGAATCAGAAGATTGAAAAAGCAATTTTGAAGACAAGGTGATGGAAAATGCCCAATTAAAAGAACAAAAAGAAAAAAAGAATTTTGAAAACTGAAGATAGTTTGAGAGACCTCTGAGACAACATCAAGCATAACAATATCGCATCATAAGGGTACCAGAAAGAAGAGAGAGAGCAAGGGAGTGAGAACCTATTTGAGGAAATAATGACTCACAATTCCCTAACCTGATGGAGGAAATAGACATACAAGTCCAGGAAGCACAGAGTCCCAAAAAAGAGGAACCCACAGAGGTCCACACCGAGACACATCATAATTAAAATGGCAAACACAAAAAGAGAATCTTAAAAGCAGCAAGAGAAAGGCAGTCAAGGGAGCTCCCATAAGACTGTCAGCTGATTTCTCAACAGAAATTTTGCAGGCCAGAAGGGATTGGCACAAAATATTCAAAGTGATGAAAAGTAAGGACCTACAATTAAGATTACTCTACCCAGCAAGGCTATCATTGAAAACTGAGGGAGAGAGAAAGACCTTCCAGACAAGAAAAACCTAAAGGAGTTCATCACCACCAAACCAGTATTATAAGAAATGTTAAAGGGACTTCTTTAAAAAGGATGGGAAAAAAATAAAAACATAAATATAAATAATAAAATGGCAATAACACCATACATATAGATAATCACTTAAAATGTAAATGGATTAAGTGATACAATCATGAGCTATAGGGCAGCTAAGTGCAAAAGAAAACAGGACCCATACATACACTGTATACAAGCAATCCACTTCAGATCAAAAGATACACACAGACTGAAAGTAAAGGGATTGAAAAAAAAGGTATTTCATGCAAATAGAAACAAACAGAAAGCTGGAGTAGTGATACTTATATCAGACAAAATAGACTTTAAAACAAAGGCTATAATAAGAGACAAAGAAGGACATTTCATAATAGTAAAGGGATCAATCCAAAAAGGGGATATAATATGTGTATATAACACTTATGCACCCAACACAGGAGCACCTCAATATACAAAACAAATATTGATGGATATAAAGGGAGAGATCGACAGAATTCCAATCTAGTAGAGGACTTTAATACCCTATTGTTCAGTAAATATAAGCAGACTGAAATCATATCAAGCATCTTCTCTGACCACAATATATTAAACTAGAAATAAATTATAAGAAATAAACTGAAAAACACACAAACACACGGAGGCTAAATGATGTGTTACTAAACAATAAATGGGTTAACAATGAGACCAAGGAAGAAAATAAAAGATAACTTGAGACAAAGGAAAATGAAAACACAACCCAAAATCTATGGGAAAGAGTGAAAGCAGTCATAAGAGAGAAATTCATAGCAATACAGGCCTATCACAAGAAACAAGAAATATCTCAAATAAATAATCTAACCTTACACCTAAAGGAACTAGAAAAAGAAATACAAACAAAGTCCAAAGTGAGTAGAAGGAAGGAAATAATAAAGTTCAGAGCAGAAATAAACAAAATAGTCTAAAAAGATACCAAAGATCAATGAAAGCAAGAGCTTGCTCTTTGAAAAGATAGAAAAAAAAACAAAAAAACATTTAGCCAGACTCATCAAGGAAATAATTTCACCAAATAAATAAAATCAGAAATGACACAGAAGACGTGACCACTGAAAGCCCAGAAATACAAAGGACTATATGAAAATACTATGAACAATTATATGTTAACAAATTGGACAATCTGGAAAAAATGGATAAATTCCTAGAAACATACAGTCTTCCAAGACTGAATCAAGAAAAACCAGAAAATATTAACGGATTATTACTAATAAAATCATATCAGTAATCAAAATACTCCAAAAAAAACACAAGTCCTCAACCGCTGTCTTCACAAGTGAATTTTACAAAACCTTCAAAGAAGAATTAACACCTATCCTCAACCTACATCAAAAAATTCAAGAGGATTGAAGGTTCCAAAGCTCACTTTTATGAGCGAAGTTCATATGTGGGATATAAAACTGAAAGCAACAAAGGAACAAGACAAACAAATAAAGAAACAAAAACTCACAGACACAGACAACAGTTTATTGGTTACCAGAGGGTAAGGGGGATGGGGGGATGATAGAAGAGGGTAAAGGGGGTCAAATATATGCTGATGGAAAGAGAATTGACTCTGGGTGGTAAACATACAATGTGATATATAGATGGTGTATTATAGAATTGTACACTTGAAACCTATGTAATTAAAAAACCAAAACCAAAAACAAACAAACAAACAAAAACAAAGCTCATTTTTACAAGGGGAGCATTATCCTGATCCCAACATCAGAAAAAGACACTACAAAGAAAGAAAATTATAGGCCACTATTCCTGAGGAACATAGCTGCAAAACTCCTCAACAAAATGTGAGTAAACTGAATTTAGCAGTATCTTCAAAAGATCATACACCATGATCAGGTTGAATTTATTCCTGAGATGCAAGGTTGGTTCAATATCTGCAAATCAATTAACGTGATACACCACATAAACAAAATGAAGGGTAAAAATCATATAACCACATCAAAATATGCAGAGAAAGCTTCTGACAAAATTCAGCACATATTTATGACAAAAACAAAAAACTCTCAGCAAAGTGTGGACAGAGGAAACATGTCTCAACATAATAAAGGCCATATAGGACAAACCCACATCTAATACTCAACAGGGAAAAGCTGTAAGTGTTTTCCTTAAGATCAGAAAGAATACAAGGATGTCTACTTTCACCACTTTTATTCAACATAGTATTGGACGTCCTAGACACAGCAATCAGGCAAGAAAAAGAAATAAAAGACATCAAAATTGAAAAGTAAGAAGTAAAACTCTGATTATTTGCAGATGGCATGACTATAACGTAAGATCTGACCAGAAAGCTATTATAGCTAATAAATTAATTCAGTAAAGTAGCAGACTACAAAATTAATATTCATAAATTGGTTGCAGTTTTATACACCAATAACAAACTATCAGAAAGAGAAATTAAAATCAATAGCATTTGCAATTGCATCAGAAAAAAAATAACACAAAAAACCTAGGAATAAATTTAACTAAGATGGTAAAAGACCTGTAACTCAGAACATTACAATAAAATGAAGTAAAAAACTTAAGAAGATACAAATAAATGGAAACATGTACCATGCTCGCAGATAGGAAGAATTAACATGGTTAAAATGTTCATTTATCCAAAGCAATCTGTAGATTTAAAAGCAATCCCTACCAAAACAGCAATGTCATTTTTTCACAAAACTATAATACATTATTCTAAGATTTATATGGAACCACAAAAGACCCCAAATAGCCAGATCAACCTTGAGAAAGAAGATCAAAGTTGGAAGAATCACACTACCTGATGTCAAACTATACTACAAAGTTATAGTAATCAAAACAGCATGGTACTGGCATAAAAACAGGCAAATATAGATCAATGGAACAGAATAGAAATCCCAGAAATAAACCCACATCTATATTGCCAATTAATCTCTAACAAGGAAGTGGGAATCAACAATAGGGTAAAGACAATCTTTCAATAAATTGTATTGGGAAAATGGACAGATAACATGCAAATAAATGAAACTAGACCAACTCTTACACTATATACAAGAACAAACTCAAAATGGATTAAAGTCTTAAATGTAAGACCAAAATGATAAAACTCCTAGAAGAATACATAGCCAATAAATTCTCTGACATTGCTCTGAGTAATAGTTTTTTTCTGATCTCTCTCCTTGGGCAAGGGAAGCAAAAGAAAAAATAAACAAATGGGACTTGATCAAACCAAAAAGTTTTTGCACAGCAATAAAACCATCAACCAAATGCAAAGACAACCTACTCACTGGGAGAAGATATTTAACAATGATACATTTGAAAAAGGATTAATATCCAAAATTTATAAATAGTTCATACAACCTAACACCAAGAATACAAACAATCCAATTAAAAAATGGGCTGAGGACCTGACTAGACATTTCTCTGAAGATGGCCAATAGACATATGAAAAGATGATGAACGTCACTAAATGTCACAGATATACAATTAACACCACACTGAGATATCACCTCACACCAGTCAGAGTAGCTATCATCAATAAATCAACAAACAAATTTGGCATAGATGTGGAGAAAAGGGAAGCCTCATGCACTGTTGGTGTAACTGCAAATCGGCTCAGTCACTATGGAAAACAATATGGAGGTTTTTCAAAAAATTAAAAATAGAACTACCTTCTGACCCAGCAATTCCACTTCTGGGTACTTATTTGAAATCTATGTAATTTTACTAACAATTGTCACCCCAATAAATTTAATAAAATCCAAAAAAAAAAAAAAAAAAAAAAAGAAAACATCCAAAACACTAATTGAACAAGATATATGCACCACTATATTCATTGTAGCATTATTCACAATAGCCAAGATATGGAAGCAACCTAAGTGCCCATCGATAGATTGGATAAAGAAAAAATGGTACATATATACAATGGAATATTACTAGGTCATCAAAAAATGTAATTTTACAATTTGTGATAACATGTATGGACCTAGAGGGTAACATGCTAAGTGAAATTAATCAGATAGAGGAAGACAAATACCATATGATTTCACTTACATGTGGTGCCTCAGAACAAAACAAACAGAAACAGACTCATAGACCCAGAAAACAAACTGATGGTTGCCAGATGGGAAGGGTGGGTTAAAAAGGTGAAGAGAGTAAGAAGTATAATTGGTAGTTACAAAATAGTCATGGGGATGTAAAGCACAGAGAATATAGTCAATGATATGGTAATAACTATGTATAATGCCAGGTAGGTACTAGACTAGTCAGGGGGATCACTTCTTAAATTATGTAAATGTCTCACCACTATGCTGTACACCTGAAATTAACATAAAATAATATTGAATGTCAACTGTAATTGAAAAAAAAAATGTAGAAGGGAAAAAAAAAGACCTCATCTATTATTTAAAAAGGAAATCTATAGAAACTTTGATATAGCCAGCTCTAATTACCCACTCTAAAGAAACAAAGAATTAATGCTTAAGTTCTGTTCATGTGACTGATATTATAAACAAAGATCATTTCATTAAATTCCATAGAGTTTTTTTTTACTTGAACACAATTCAAAGGGAAAGAATTTTTTTTGACAAAGGTGTTTAAAAATACAAATAATTTATGTATATTGACAAAGCCAGATGATCACCATAGTATAAATACTTTCACCATCCATATGAATGCAAATATTTCCTCTAAAATTATAATTAATATTACACATCTAACAAATATTTAATAAACGCCTGCTATATTAGACACTGTTGTTGTTGCTGGGGTTACATAGGGAATTTTGTGGTAATTTGTAGTATTGTCTGGAAGACAGACATTGATCAAACACTACCACTAATGAGTTTATGAATACCAAGTGGAATACAGTATGCTGAAAGAAACAAAATGCAGCTTTATGAGTGTGTTGAAGAAAGGAAGCTGGGATAGACCTGAGATGAGCAGGTCTAAGCTGAGCAAAGGGGACAAGGGAAACAGCACCGTGATGGAAAGCACCCATGGCAAGAGGCGAAGTGTCAGGCATGAAAAGTGGCCTCTGTGGCTAGAACCAAGAGAGCAAGAGGGTACGTGCTATGAGACTGGTTGGACAGGCAGGTAGGGATCGAACTATGTTGCTGCCTAGGAGTCTTGTTAAAGATTTTAGTCTTAATCCTAAAATGACTAAACCATTTCCATGGATCACATTTGCACCTTGAAAGTACCAATGTGACTGCCCTGTGGAGAAAGAGAGGACGCAGTGCTGAGTGGATGTGGGACCAGTTAGGAGTCGATGCAATAATTCCGCTGAATGGAGATGATAGCGTGGATTACAGCGATGCAAGAGTAGATGGTCAAAAGCCAAAAGATGGATGGCTGCTCAGAAGAAACAACAATGATCAGATATGATAAAGAAATTGCCATGAGAAGAAAGGGCGATAGAAAGAGAGGTCAAGGTGACTCCAGCATTTCTGGCATGGGCCATCTTTCCTGAGACAGAAAACAGGGAATGGCTGAGGAAAAGATTATGTATTTAATTTTGGACATGTTGCGTTTGAAATTCCTGTGGAGCATCCAAGTGGAAATATTGCATAAGGAGTCGAACATACTGAATACACTAGAGTTCGGCGAAAAGATCTGGACTGGAGGTGTACAGTTGGAAAGGTGCATAAGGTTGTAATTTAAGCTGTAGCCACGTATGGCATCGTCGAGGGAAAGAAAATGCAGTAAGATTTCCATTGGTGCTTTATCACTCTAGCTATCATGTGAACAGTCCAGTCTACGGTGTTCTCTTCCAATAATCCTTTTTCCACACTTTTCCCTTCTGAGTTCTCTGAATTACAGAATTATATGGAAACTTGGAGATCATGATGTCTAACCTTTTTGGAGGTGAAGACACTGCAGCTGTTTTCTCAAGGTCACACAAGTCCTCAGAGGTAAAACTGAGACAAAGCTCAGGTCTTTTTGACAAGTATGCCAAAGAGTTTCCATCTGGAAAGGGGAGGGGAGGGGGGTTTGTTGGGAGACAAATGTAAGCATTCCCAATAGTCAGAATCCTTCAGATTCTGAATATTCATTCGTTATGATGAAACAACACAGGCACATGCAAAAGACAGCACTTGGGGGGGTTGAGGGGGACAACCCAGGGTGACAGGGAAAAGGGAATGGGATCTTCTTGAATTGGACCGATTTGGTATGAATATTAGTAAGCTGTGCAACATTGAACCAAAAATTTGAACTGTCTGAACCTTCATTTCCTTCTCTATAAAATAGAGATAAACAATAATTACCTTGAAGTGTTGTGAGAAATAAAACTGATACATTAAAAGCCAATAACTACATAGTAGGCTCCCAAATTACTCATATTGTCCTCCACAGTAAAAAAGAATTGTTATTGTAATTGTTATATATAAGTAATGTTATTTTAATATATAAAATCAAAACAACAAACCCTTATTAAAAATACCTTTGTTATTAAAAAGAAAATCCCAATGGCTGATTCAACTCTTGAAACATTAAATATTGAAGTAACAATTTTTCTCTAATCAGGATTTAAAGTCTATTTATTTTGTGTTTATACATTGAAACTCCATAAAGCAGGGGTGTCCAAACTTTTTTCAACGTTTTTTACCAAGGGCCATATGTGGTAAAATACACAAACAGCCGGGCCACTCACTCGAGGTGAAGTACGCATTGCCTCACCTAGTTTATTTAAGTAAACTAAATATATTTTTGGAATTTGCTGCGAGCCAATTAACACTGGATTGCGGGCCACAGTTGGCCCGCGGGCCGCAGTTTGGACACCCCTGCTATAAAGCATCCATGATTGTGAATTAAAAAAAAAATCTACATCCAAATAATATTCAATATTATTATAATGTAATATATTTTCTAGAAATAAAGCACCAAACCCCCACATTTCAACATCTTGTTAAGCAACTGAAAACTTCTGTTGTCAGTTTTAATTCATTCAAATAAGCATGTAGCTAAGGTAAATGTTATAGTTGTAAAATAATATCAGAAATTGATCAAATGCCATGAAAAATGGAAAATTAATTATTTTCTCTTTTATTCATGAATTGTGTGGTCCATAAGAACTTGCTTCTCTATTCTGCTTCCATTCAGGGTTTAAATACAAAGGATTTTTAACTGATACAAAAGTGTCTTAGTTCGCTTTACCAAAGATTTTCAGATGAAAGATGAATAAACATTGTAAGATACAGGATATGAATTCTAGAGCAACAGCTATCATGTCAGAATAAGACCTGTGGGCTTGTTTCATTCAGAGAAAACTCGCAGAGAAATCTGTAATATATTTTTAGCTTTATAGTTATGTTTTTCCAACATGAGGATATGACTGCATAAAAATTGCATGAACACTTTTATGAAAATCTCATGCAGTAATATTTGAACTTCAGCTTTCATTTTATACTGTGATGGAGATCTTCAGTTCAAAGACAAGATATAGCTCCATTTGAAAGGTGAGGATTCTAGCAAAATGACTCCTTAACACACAGTAGACACCCCTAAGTAAGTTGTACTACCCTCCCTCCCTGCCTCTCTCTCTCTCTCCCCCCCTCGTTCTCGCTCTCTCCCCTCCCCCACTCCACACCAAATTAAAACAACAGCAGAAATAAAAGACAGACGAAAAAAAAAAAAGAAAAGAACCCAAATAGAAGAAAAAGGAAGGTACATATGTCAGTGATAAGTCAGGTGAGCAAATACGAATGAAATGAAATGTTCAATTTAGCAATGAACTTCCTAGAAATTGGAGAAAATGGAAAATACAGGGTACACATATCTAATTGTTTTAAAAAAGGAAAAAAGTTAAGTCTATTTTCAAAGGCAAAATTTTCTTAGTATATTATAGAATAAATGCATTTCATGAATCCCCTCATAAGCAATCGAGAGAACATGAAGTAAATATCCATGATTGAAACTTTGCAAAAGTCAAAAAAAGAAGTATGTAAATAATTATGTCTCTGCCTACTCGGAAGGCTTCTATATTATTCTACCCAAACCTCAGAGCATCATTTCTTTTGGAAGGTAAGGACATGGAATTTGGGTTCTTGGTTGAAGATCCAATTATAATGTGAAAGTGTTTCAACAGTTGTGATCCCACAACTGACTTTTTTAACCTCTACAAACAGAACTCACTTTAGTTGATCATACCAGCCAAACATTTAGTGCCAATGTCTATGCAATCCACACTAAAATGAAAATATTTGCCCTTGAAACCCAGTATAGTAACTGGAACTTAGTGGGTATTTGGTCAGTGTTCATTGAACTGAATTAAAAAACAAAACAAAAAAAACAAAACAAAAACTAAAGGACACCATAGTTGACATGGTTCTAAGACTAGCAGATGCCAAGCCTACATATATGTTTTATCAGCGTAAAAATACTGATTCCTTCGTTGCATTCCAGTCCCAATGAATATTAAACTGTAGTTTGGAAATTTGCATTCCTAAAAACCTCCACTGCACCTGTTCCAGATGTAGGAAAAGTTTGAAACAGGAATGGGAAGTGGAGAACATGGTTTCGTGTGGAGGCCTGAAAGGGCCAAGGAGTCCCAGGGCAGTGTGTGCAGTGTGCAGCCCTGCACCTCTGATGCCGGGGACAATGGCCGCAGGGCTACCAGGAACCCAGGACTCTCTGCCTCATCACCTGCTTCTTGTTCCTCTTGTGTTTCATTTTCCTCAATCTGTAGACAGGCTTCCTTTACTTCTCTCTGCACATGGCCGTATTCAGGCCCCAAGTTGACATCACACACATTTAACTGAAGTTCAGGAAACTCAGAATCTCAGGGGAGAGAGCTGATGGGCCAGGCTGTGGTCAGCATTCCCCACTGCTCTTCTGAGAGCAATGCAGTGCTCAGCTCCCCTCTGGTACTGGCGATTTGTATTCTGGTCCTAATTATTACCCTCTCACCAAGGCGGAAGCCCTCCTGATCATTGGATTTCCTCTGATCCCTGTTCATGAGGAAGCATCACCACTCCTGTTCATGAATCCCGTCAACCACATCCCCTCCACATGTTCCTCACCATGCTCCTGACTCTCGTTGCTTGTCACTTGCTGACAAGGTTTTCGATTGTCTTACCGCACCTCTTCTCCTAGCCTTGCTAGCCCAGGCCCCAAGCATGGCCCTTCCCTGCCTCATGGAGCCTGGGCACAGAGTTCTAACTATTCTTATGCATTCTCTCTTGGGTTTCTCTAGTCACTTTCAACCAAGCTTGTGGGGTTTCCCTAATTCTGATAACGATTCCTTTATCTCACAGTCACCCAATTAAAAAATAAACCCCAGAAAATATCGGGTCCTGTTCTCTTTTATCTTGTATATGCAGTCATTCACAAATCCTCTTTATTTCTTTCTATCACATATCAGAATCTTGGCGTGCAAACTATTCCTACAAGAGCCTTATACCTGTGGAAGACACAAAGGCCTTTCCTAAATGCCAGTTTATCCCAAACACTTTTATCACAACATTCTCTGCAAAAAATTTTAAATGTCTCCATATTCCCCCATGTATCAGAATTATATTTTTCTGGTTGGCTATCAAAGACCCTCATAATCTGACTCAACTCTATTCATTCTTCTCTATTTACCCTGTTTTCTGTAATTTGGTCACTCCCAGTTCTGTACACACAGCTGGTGGTGGTAGTGGTCTTGAAGCTGATAAGACTCTTTATTTTTCAAACTCAGCTTGTCACTGATTTTCAGGAACCTTTTCCTGACACCTCATTGATTCTTTTTTCCTCCTAACTTCTGTGTATAATCTACATCAAATTGTTTCATACATTTTTATTTTCATATTGTTTTCTGTTATTTCACATTTGTTCATTATGTCTTTGAAACTGAGAGTCGGGTCATGATTCTTGCTTTTCAGTTTTGTTTTACTATCATTTCAAGTATCCAGCATGATGTAGCATCCAGCATGAATATGGCATAACCATTTTATAAGTAGTTATTGAAGAATGAGTTAGAAGGTTTCAATAGTGAACAGTTAGAATAGATTTTAAATAGTTCTATGAAAGACTCTGGACAAAACAGAGCTACACTGAATGCAAACTTACCAGAGAAGACGCTAGGTATCTTGGAGAGAAAGCTTTTGACAGTACGAATAGGAATTCCATTCTTTTCATCTTGCATGCGTGCTATGACGTCTTCCATCTAAATAACAACAAGATAATGAAAACCTTTCAAAAGTTGAACTTTTTGAGAAAAGTCAATTCTCATAACAATTTTGTATGACAGTTTTGCCCAGCTAAGAATAATGCCATACTCTTGCCTTTCTAGGCTTTGTCACGTTAATATATTCAGTTTGTTTAAAAGATGATGGAGAAAACAGCAAGAAAAATGGCCATTTTAGGGTCCATTAAGTTACTAACATGAACTTTGTGCTTTGAATAATACTCTTCTTCTGGTTTTACATTCTTTGGTTATAAAGTTTGAGATAAAACAGTGCTTATTTTTGAAGCTGTCAGAAATCATTGTCATAGCAAATGTCACACTTCATTAATATTATTATCTCTACTGAACTTACCAATAAGTTCAAGAAAGAAAATAAAAGCCCTGAAAACATCTGTTTGGATTTCCTCTTCAAGCAAGATAGTTTCTGTGTTTTGGTTTAGGAAAAGCTTCTAAAACCTGCTTAGAAATACAAGATTGATTGCCAGCAACTGCTACTTCTCTTCTCAGACATTTACTGAAGTGCGATGTGAAACACACACACACACACACACACACACACACACACACGCACACACACATAAAAATGAATGTAACACCGTAGCCTTCTGCCCATTTAGCGAATTCCATTGTATATATTTTTTCTTTCAATCTAATTAGTACATTTGCTTTTGCTTTAAAAACATTTCCGTAGTTTTAAAGGGCTGTGCTTTACAGTCTACTGTCGAACTTAGTTCTGACTAACATTCATTCAAATCACAGCCTCAGACTTTTTATGTGCTTCTAAATCTGTGGGAGGCACATACACACAAACATACACAAGTTTTACTATGAAACTCAATTCCCAGTCACTCATTTACTTATTCCACAAACAATTACTGATCATTAACTCTAGACCAGACTCACCACTGAGCACTATGGATATGTAAATAAATATAATACAGTTCCTGTCCTCAAAAAATTCACAGTTAATATTGACAACAATGGCAAAAGTTGAGTTGGGTTTATAGTTTAGTTAATAGTGTTGTACCAATGTCAACTTCCTGTTTTTGATAATTATGCTATAATTATATAAGATGTTAACGTTAAGGGAAGTTGAGTTAAAGGGCACATGGGAATTCTCTGTACTGTTTTGCATCTTTTCTAGAAATCTAAAATTATTTCAAATAAAAAGTTAAAAAAATCATAATCTAAAATGTATATCAATGAATTACCTATCAAATTCCCATCAATGCAGTTTCATAATGGTTTTCAACTAACAAATCTTATTTGCCTGGGTAAGTACTATCAAATTTATTAGCAAGAGAAATAACTGGGGATGTGGGAAGGATGGATTTTAGAGTAAGATAGTTCTGCATTTGACGATAAACTCTTCTCATTATCACCCATGTTATTTGAGTAACTTAAGTAACTTCTCCAAGGTTTAGTTTCCTCATCTGTAAAATGATGATAATAATTTTATAATAACTCCTTACAACATTCATGAGATTGGGTTGGGACTGAGATGTGGTAAACTATTTTAAGGTTGAATAAACAACATGCATAAAGCACAGCACATAGATAAAGAGTATTGAACTTCAAATGTCCACGCACACCTCTGACACTTGGAGATGCTTATTCTCCGTTCTTCAAGTTGCTTTTTCGTATGGCTGGAGCGCCTAATTCTGCCTCTTACCGCCACTCCAGGGCAGCTGGGCTGACTTATCAGGTAGAAGAGTTGGGAATGAGACATTTGTCTGCAGGGCCCATCCCAGGGAAACCCACATCCAACGCTGCTGACATAAAGAGGCCTGACCTACTGGATGAGCAAGTCTGTTCAGAATTGGATTTCAGGATTAAAGCTTAGTGAACACTCTTCAATAATAGCTTTATCAGCAATCAAGGTGATACTGTGACCCCTACTGCTGACTCTTTGGTTGTGATTCTCAACTGGTTCAGAATTCAGGGAGAAAAGTTTTTTTATTTGTTTGTTTTGTGTTGTTGTTGTTTTATCAAGCCACTGAAAGACCCCAATAATAACCAGATACCTAGTTCTTTTCCTGTAATAAAGATCTCATCTAACTGTAGATACATGAAAAAAGATGTATCCTTATGATTTTTTATTTTGTCACTGTTTGCTCTTCATTCACCTGACACAATGTTCAGAAATGAAGAAAAAGCTGCTTTCTCTTGCCTAGTATCAGCCTGTAAACCCTGGCGTTATCAGCTTAATGGCTTAAACCAGGCTGGATTAGACAGGCATGGAAACTTCTCTGACTTCCAATTGATTAATAAGCGTCTGCACCCCAGGATGTGGCAGCAGTCACCTCTGGTTGGGGCTGAATTAAGGTGCATCATGGTGAGTAGAGGTGTTTTCTCTGCAAAGTCACACCACCTCTCAGTTCATTAGATCACAAAGGAGTGAGATTAGGGAGCTGGGAATTGAAAGTGACCTCTCTGGTTTGTTTTTAAAATCTTCAATTTTTCAGAGCCATAATTTTCACAATAGAAAAATTTAAAACCCTATGTAAAACTAAGATTTGAGTTCTCGACTGGAAATGTGATCATGGAAATGTATTAAACTGATTTTATGTTTATTCAGATGTGATTTATACATGAAACTTACCATGGCCTAGAATGAGAAAAACAAAACAACAAAACAAGATAAAAAACAAAGACAAAAAAGAAATACAAGCCTCATTTTTAGAAGCTAAAATCCATCACAAAGGCCACATATAAAAATACAACTATCTTATTTACTAAAGTTCCCTTACGCATTAACTCAGACTCTCTTATGATATTAAGCATGCATTTAACATGCTTGATGATCTGCTTTCTCATTATTAGCAATAGCAAATTGGGTGAGAAGGAGAATGCTAGAAGCAGACAAACTAATAGAGCAAATTAGACAGCAAGGGATGTGACACTAAAAAAAGTAATTCTGATACACATTAAAACTCTTTGGGACAATTGAAGGCCAAAGATTCAGATATCTCAAGTATCCCAAAAGAAGATCTATCATCTGACATCTAGCTTCATAAGGACACCATTGAGTTATAAAGGGTTGGAGTGTGTTTTACGTCTCATAAGCCTTTTTTCTGAGGGTGAGGAAACTGAGCCTGGGATAAGAGAACACAGGACTATGAACAGGAGAGTTTGACATACCTCAAGTGACCGAAGCTTTCTCTGAGTCTTTTCTTTACCTTTCAAATAAGAAGCAGATGATTTGTAATTTTCTCCTAGCTAAAAAATTATTGAAGTCTGCAAATCATCATCAGTGTTCAGAATTGGATAAGTCTCATCACTTAATTCAAAGAGCTAATTCCCTATCAAGAAACAAATAGATGAAACTATACAATTCAACAGGACCTTTTACAAATGTATTTGCTTCCAATTGGGAGCACATTTTAAATTCAATGCAAATAGTAGAATGAAACAGATAAGCTACTTTATCACTCTAAGATTCAGGTTTTTTATCTTAGTAAGATGAAACTAATTAATAATAATAACAATAGGTACATCTTATTACAAGTGATGATTAATGAAACAATGCTAATTAAATGTTTACCATAATTTTGTCATGGTCAATGTCATCATCGTCACCATTATAAGTTTCTGCCCTCATCACTGTAAGCTACAGGCCTTTTCATTCTTTTATAATCCAGTTGACAAAAACACATGTGGTCAAATGCCAAATATTTATTAGAAGCAATAAATTGTCAATCACAAAGTAGACAGAGATATCTAAGTACAATCTCAGACTTCTTATAGAAGACTGAGTTTATGTTGTCCTCTGAGAGATAGGGGATTTGATTAGAAGAACTATCAGGAAGAATGATTTTTGCATGTAAGTAAGCACTATACGAACCATGAAAAAATAATATTTAGAAGAAAGGGGGAAATGAGATTGCATCCATTTTTGACTGAAAAATGTCTCTGCTCTCATATCTTTTTTGATGAATTTGCCTCTTGAAGTTTATTAGAGAATCAAAAAATAGAATTGAATTGAGATGAAATACTTTTTGCAAAAGTAATCTTTTTTCTCTGCAAATCAATTCTCTCTGTGTGAAAAGAGTAAAACAATTGTCTCTTGGCAAAGTAGTTTTGAGAATATCTATGACTCAACTTGTTCAAAAATTTTTATACCACTATTACAGAGGTATATATACCCTTTTAATACCCTTCACATTTCAGTTACTGTTATGATCTTATAACTATCTGTTTCTCCTTTGATGTGAACTTTTTGAGGAAGGAAATCTCAACCTTACCCATTTTTGTATTGCTAATATATAAAGTGTTGGCCCATAAAGGAAGCTCAAAACAAAAGAGAGACATTGAATTTCAATTTATGGCACATATTTTATTTTTCTGAGAGATCCAAAGCAAAAATCCAAGTTAAATTGATTTAAGATTTCATCTTCAGATATTTGAAATGTTTTTTGTTTTTGTTTCTGCTTTGTTTTTTAATCTAACATTTGGTGAAAACTAATAGGCTGAGTCAAAAACAGTGGAAGCGAAGAGCTTAATGTATTATAAGCTAAAACATTCTTATTATTTCTGTTTCCTTCAATGCAGAGATTTTTCCACTTGTTCATTAGAGAAATTTCTTCTTTCAAAACATGAGGATACATCAGTGACTGTTCATGAGGCTGCCTTCCTGCTTGTAGATGTGACTATCGAGTTCACCGCCATGTGTAAGCTCTCAAGATGAAAGGCACTCTTTTCCCAGGAATCCATAATTAGCCTTTCATTGAACTAGTTTAGATGGTAACTTCAATGGGTGATGTATTTCAAATACGCTCAGGTTAAACAGTCTCTATCCAAACACTCCGCAGAATGAAAGAGCGTATTACACAGGTACATCTTTGAGGAGAGCTAACAAATTATTCAAGAGGGGCATGTCAAACAGGGAACTCCTACACACTGATGAAAACAAAATCACTGCCTTGAAACCTTTCTAGTTCCCTAATGTTCTAAACAATGATGGGAGTTTAATTAAATTTACTTGTAGCTATATTTGCCAGAACTTTATCATATCAGTAATATTGATTTCATTAAGCCAATAATTTTACAGAGACACCCTGACTGTAAATGAAACATTTGTATGAAGTAAATACATTTTGTACTCTGTAGTTCTGAAAGAAAAATGAATCAATCAAAAGTTCAAAAAAAAGTTTTCTAACTTCTTATTTTAATCCACCATTAAGCAGAGGCATTTAGAAATATAAATGACACCGAAAGCGGTACACAGATTTAATGCAATCCCCATCAAAATCCCAATGGCGTTTTTAAAAGAAATAGAAAACAAAAATCATCATATTTGTTTGGAACCACAAAAGACCCCGAACAGCCAGAGCAATCCTTCTTAGGAACAATGCTAGAGGCATCACACTTCCTGACTTCAGCTTGTACTACAGGGCAACAATAATCAAAACAGCATGGTATTGGCAGAAAAACAGACACACAGACCAATGGAATAGATTCGAGAATCCAGAAATAAGTCCACATAAATACGGACAGATAATTTTCAACAAAAAAGCCAAAAACATACAATAAAGGAAAGAAAGCCTCTTAAATAAATGGTTCTGGGAGAATTGGAAAACCAGGTGCAAAAGAATGAAACTAGACTGCTATCTGTCACCATGTACCAAAATTAACTCAAAATGGATCTAAGACCTAAACATAAGACTTGAAACAATAAACTGTGTAGAAGAAAACATAGGTACTAAACTTATGGACCTTGGGTTCAAAGAGGATTTTATGAATTTGACTTCAAAGGCAAGAGAAGTAAAAGCTAAAAAAGTAAAAGTAAAATAAATGAATGGGACTATATCAAACTTAAAAGCTTCTGCACAGCAAAAGAAACCATTGACAAAATAAAACGGCAACCAACCAAATGGGAGAAGATTTTTGCTAACAATGCCTCTGATAAGGGGCTAATATCCAAAATGTATAAAGAACTCATACAAATCAACAACAACAAAAAAACAAACAATCCAATTAAAAAGTGGGCAAAGGACCTGAATAGACATTGCTCCAAAGAGGACATACAAATGGCCAATAGACACATGAAAAAATGCTCAACATCACTAATCATCAGAGAAATGCAAATACAAACCACCATGAGATATCACCTCACACCAGTTAGAATGGCTATCATCAACAAGACAAATAGTAACAAGTGTTGGCGAGGCTGTGGAGAAAAAGGAACCCTCATACACTGTTGGTGGGAATGCAGACTGGTGCAGCCGTTATGGAAGGCAGTGTGGAGGTTCCTCAAAAAATTACGAATACAATTACCATATGACCCAGCAATCCCTCTCCTGGGTATCTACCCAAAAAAATATGAAAACATTTATCTGTAAAGATATATGTTCTCCTATGATTATTGCAGCTTTATTTACAGTGGCCAAGACATGGAAACAACCAAAGTGTCCTTTGATAGATGACTGGATAAAGAAGATGTGGTATATATACACAATGGAATACTATTCTGCCATAAGAAAAGATGAAATACCGTAGTACCATTTGTGACAATATGGATGGATCTTGAGATTATTGTGCTAAGCGAAATAAGCCAGACAGAAAAAGTCAAGGACCATATGATTTCACTGACATGTGGGATATAAAACTGAAAGCAACAAAGGAACAAGACAAACAAATGAAGAAACGAAAACTCATAGACATAGACGATAGTTTAGTGGTTACCAGAGGGTAAGGGAGGAGAGAGGGTGGTATATGCGGGTAAAAGAGATCAAATATATGGTGATGGAAGGAAAACTGACTCTGGCTGGTGAACACACAATGTGATATATAGATGACATAATACAGAATTGTACACCTGAAACCTATGTAACTTTACTAACCATTGTCACCCCAATCAACTTTAATTTAAAAAAAAAGAAATATAAATGACAGACTGTATTGGAATGATTTTTTTCCTACATGCACATACTTCCCAATTATTGTAGGCAATCATTTTAAGTGATGACTACAACAATGGGAGAAATGATCACTGTAGTGCTTATGACTAAATAACATAACCTTGTAAAATCCAGTTACATGCAAATCTGTCCTAGTTCATCTTGAATATAGATTTATTTTTTACAAAAGCAATACTTAATTTGAAAACTTTTGCAATTTTAGAGTAGAAGATTTTTTTCTGATTTATGGATATTATTTTCATTTGTTTTTCAATAAAGCACTAATAAAGCACCCCTCCATCTCAAGGACTATCACCCCTATTTTAAATAAATAAATAGATAAGTAAAAAATGATGCTCTTTGTATTTGTTACGATTACTTAGGTTACAAGTGACAGAATCCCAGCTTAAATTGTCACAAACAAGGAAATATGTTGACAGTATTGTAGGATGTGTCACGTAACTCAAAGACCAGAAGATGAGAGGCACAGCTGCCCTTCAGGGCATCTGTCTGCCTCTCATCTTGGCTCCTCTCCTGTGTCTGCCTCCCTCTTCTCTCAGGCCCAGAGCTCTTAGTTCTCCAAAGCACAGAGCAGGAAACATGGCTGTGCTTACAATTCTGATCTTTATAGTTTATAGTCAAAGAACCTAAAGTGAAATTTCTTCTCCCTCACATTCCTACACCTGGATTTTTGGCCAAAAATCTGCTTTATAAATGCTGGGAGAATGGGGTGAGGGCAGTGGAAGGGGTGCTGACAGACAGGACAATGGTATTCACCATGGCTTTATTTAATATGAAAAATCTATTGAAAGACAGAGGAACAGAGTTGTGTAATAGGAGGGAAAAAAAACCTAAGAGAAGCAGTGTGCAGCACGGGTGGGGGAGAGAGAAAGAGAAGCTAGCGAATAATGAAAGAAAGCCAAAGGAAGACAAAAAGTGATGCAGAGAGCACCATGGGACAGACAAGCAAATCCACTGGAGGGACTTTCACAGGTATAAGGGAAGAATAAGGAAATATCACAATCAAACAAGCTACTTGGCTAATTTATGTGTAACTTTTGGCCATGGTAGTATTTGCCCATCAAGTAGAAAATGTCAAGGGTATTAAATATATATGACGGAGTAACTCAGGTTTTCAGGGTGTTTTGTTCCTCTCGGGTGTCACTTGTTGAACTTTCCAAAGGGGCCTAATGGCTAATATCAGAGTTCAAGTAGGACAGTTGTCAGTGCCTCCTAAAATACTATGGAAAAGCTTCATGGGAAAAATAAGAATAAGCTGATCCGAGAGGGTGGGCAGGATAAAGAGGAAAAGGGAGGGAGGATGCAGAACATGCAAACACCTAAATGAGTCACTATCCTTAGCTTCCAGTTGGAAATGAGCAAGACTCTTGGCTACACTCCTTCTTCTGCCCCCACATCCTATTTTAATGTCTTTGAAAACTGCCTCGTTAGTGATTCTCGAACCCATTTCTACCTTGGTCTTCAACGTTGTTCATGTGTAGCCTACATGATACTCTCTCTGTAATGGACTCCTATTTGCATCCACATCAAATAGCTTCTGTTTGCACCCACAACAGTCCGCTCAATTGAAGAATCCCAGAATCAACTCAGGAACAAGCCAGAATATTTCACCTGTTTAGATTTTGATTGACCTGTAAACGCCATGAATTCTCTGTAAGATAAATGACCATTCAGATTTCACCAGTAAGATCCTTCCACACCAGTCATTCCAGCCTTATAATTTGCCACCCTCATCACTATACCTCACGCTGCAAACATGCTCAGTACTCGCTCACTGCTTTACCTTCTCATATACTATCCCTTCTGCCTGTTGTGTCCTTCTCTTTTCCATCCGTCTGGGAAAACTCAGCTATCCTTTCAGGATCATTTTAAAGTTTAGCTTCTTACTGAAGTCCTTTCTGATCTCTCCGCCAATCTCTTTCATCCCAACTGAATATAATCACAGCTACTTTCGAACTTCATTTGTAATTCTTTTTTTGATACTTACTCCCACCTTCCTTTATATGATTTATGTGTAAGCTAATTCTATACCTGTTTGTCATTGCCTTTACACGGTAAATGTTTTGATAATGAGATCTTTGCTATTTTACTATCTGGTGCATGGACCATGAGGAATTGGTAGTGGAAAGCCTCTATTTTTCACTTTATATATTTTTGTATTGTTTTTATGTTGCGTGTGTTTCTTGTTTTTATTTTTGTTTTTGTGTTTTGTTTTGTTTTTTAACAATGAGCATGTATTACCTTTTTTATAATTAAAATTTTGGATTATTTGAGAATTCTCATTGTAATAGGATTAAAGTCTTATGCTTTAAGTCATTTATTCAAATATCTGCTGCCACATATTTTGGGGTCAAATATCCCCAACTGCCTGATGAAATATGCTGTATGTAAATATTCTGATCAATTGCCAATGGTCTTCAGCAACTAAACTGGTCTACTTAGAAATTACCTTCCTCTCCCCCATCTTTTAAATCCAGAGCTAATGAACTAAATTGTTTACATTCTTTTTAAATTAGTCATACCTCATTATAACCCTGGTAGACAGAATCAACTGTCTCATCATCAGCCCCCTTTTTGGAGAGACTAGAATTCCTAATAAGTGAAAAGCCTTTCTTCTGACCTTTCTCATTGATGCAGCTGCATGATTTCAGATAAGCTCTTCTCATATTTTAGCTTCTAAAATTAACTTGAAATTCAGCAACCTCCAGGGTTTAGCAAAGGTAGAGGAGTCATTCTCTTAAATGAATTGTCAATGAAGTCTTACAAAATATCTAAAGGCATCCATTGATTTGGGTAAGAGAATGCAGAATATGCCCTGGATTTACTAATCCTCTGAGATTTAGCAGGAAGGACCAGCAAGAGCTGCCAAGGTCCTCTCTACTGAACATGCCAGTCTCACTAAAGGAAAGGGGTCTTACAATACTGTCAGAGTATAATAGCTTCACAATAAATGTAAGAATTACTCTTTCAATCCTTTGATTTAAATCTTAGCTTCACTTTGTTGCCATTTAGGTATTTATTGTTTATAAATTGATCCAAATCTTTTTGAAGCTGATTGAGTTTCCTAGCTGCTTGGGGAATAAATTCTGTATGTAAATTACCTGCTACCTGAAGTCATGGTTCCTATTACTTAATGTTTGCCTCACTTAAGTTTAAAAGATACACCATCATCTTACAGTTTCAAAATTTAGTGACTAGACTAATACCTTGTTTATCATAGTCATGGTATATAAATCTATAAATTCTGATCCTGACTATCTCATTTCCCTTTCCATGATAAGTAGGCAAACTCTTTCTCATAGTTTTATACAGAGTACCTCCCTCTGTATTGCCCAAATTACCTAATAATGATAAAGATTGCTGGCAACTGGGTACCACAGACACATTTCCAGACACAAATGAAACAAACTCCCCCTATTTCTAACCTTCAACTTGGCACAAGAGGAATACAAGTTTACTTCTTTCTGCCTCCTACACTGAAAACCAACGACAAAGAACAAACTTATGCAATAGACTAATAGCATCTCTGTCATCTACATAAATTGATTCAGATCAACAGCCTAACTGATTGGCAGAAAGAAAGCTCTCGCATCATGCTGTTTTAGTGATTCAGAGTAAGCCACATTTGCTGAAGCCCTAGAACACTCTCATGATTCTATAAATATTCTACACAGTTGCAAATTTCATTTCTGGGAACTTTTTAAACAAAAGGTGCTTATATCAGCTTTCCGTGACTGCCCTTCATTTTTTTACTTTTACCTAATGATTCTTCATCTCTCAGATTTATCCCTCAGGAGAAATCTGGTCAGCATTGTTTCCGAAGTACCTTTGCTCTCAGGAATCATTACATTTTAAAATCTTCTATTATAGTTTAAGAACATTCATACCTACTGCTCACAAGGAGGTCACCTGTGAAATATTTTTGAGTTCTTAGAAAAGAACGTGTCAAAATTATCAGTCATTAAATTCATCACTCAATTACAGAAAATCTGAATGGCCTCAAAAAGATTTGGATAAATCTATGAATGACAGAGATATAAATGGCTACAAAGGAAAGATGATATTTAAATCAGGAGACATTGGATTAGACTTTCCAAACTGTTACTTTGGAAAGTTATCTCTTATAACTTGGTTTCATCATGGAGTTACCCACAAACTATAAAATGAACTTAAGCCCACCCATCCACATAGTAATGTGTGTGACCAGGAAGATCAGAAATATAACCGTACTGAAGGTGAACATTCATGCTTAAATAGCAAGAAAGGCAATCAAACCCTGAATTTATGTTATTCCCTCCTTTCTTCCTCTCGGCCTAATTAAAAAGCTCTCGTATCATCCAGCATACATCTGTTATATTTCTGGCTAGAGAATTAGGAAAGTAGCAGTATAGAAAATCAACCTAATAAAAGTAAGCATGGAACTATGGATGCCATGTTTCATCATTCAGTGAAAGACATCGTCATCGATTCATTATTTCTACTGTAGGAATCTACAGAGATTCTTAAGAGAATGATCTGTAAGTTCTTATTACACGGTCTTGTGTCATTACAAAATTTTCATAACAACATGTGTTCACCCTGTGCTGCACTATTTCCAACCTGGAAGCACCAAGCAGAACTTTGCCCACCTGTGTGCTTTAAGACCTAGAATCTGAACATTCTTGGCAGGGCTCAGCAGACAGAGATGGCAGGTCCTTTCCAAGGATGAAGCAAATAGGCTTGTTCTGGGGTTCCACTGATGTGCAAATTCACCTGTATTGGACTCTTCTTTTGTAAAAATACAAAGGATAAAGCCAAATGAAGTTACGCACTGCACAGCCTTCCTTCTCCACAGGGATTCCATAAGAGAATTAAGCCCTTCAGAATACGACATTAGTGATCATGTTCTCAATTCTCTCAAGGTTGGTGGAAGACTTAGTGGCATTCCAAATGCACAAGAGAGGTTAATTTATCACCTACAATGGACCCCTCAGGCAATTAAGGCTTAATATTCTCAGAAAACCCTGGCTGAGAGTGCTGTTCTGGCCATGACCTAACTGTCAGTGCAGGCAGTGCTATTTTTGGAGTCACAAGCAGTAGCTGTGCTCTGCTTCCACTGAGAGGAAACATGAGGGCTTTGGCAGGAGGGCTAAAAACACACATTTTTAATGATGTGATACCAAGATATATTACTTAAGTAATTTACTTTATGGCCACTTCTTTTGTAAAATGGAGGCTCAGAGATGTCTCTGAGACAATTTTAGTATTGTTTTACCAGGAGTGATCAAAAGGTTGACCTGCAGTCACCACCGTAATTAGTTCTTAAGGCTACGTTCATCCTGCCTGTTTCGTCTAAGAATTAATCCTCTGTCTGTGACTCTCATTTAAATTTTTTTTAAAGGATTACACCCTGAAAGTAAGGCAAAAGCACTTTAAAATGACAAAAGCATAATCATACCAATGATGAAGGCTTATCTACTTCAGATGCACACACTAAAAATCAATGCACGTTTGGTGATTTGGCTGTTTGCCTTATATTTCATGCTTTTCAAAGTTTTAAATTGGTTTTTGCTGCTGCTGAGCCTGACCTTTTTCTCTGTGTGACATTCTTTGGTTTACTTATTCCATAGATTGATTTTTAAATTTCAATTTCCTACAATTCTTTTTGAGATCGATGACCAAATTTTAGAAAGGCAACAGGAAAAGAATTTACCCTTTCACTGTACTTTTGCTAGTGTTGGCAAGTCAAGGCACTACAACGTTAAAGTGGATTTTATTTTTCAGAAGCGTTTGAACAGCCACATTGATCTTTCTAACCCACTGAACAGTTAACTCTAAAGAATGGGAGATTGACTTTTCTGATTCACCCTTTACCTGCATAAGGGATTGGCAAAATCACTTCCTTCTTGATGATCCATCTATAAAAGCTTTCTACACAGGGCTTTTTGCAGTTATGCACTCATTCTACTCTCAGAGAAAAATTAGGATGCGTGGTGGACTAGTTTATACAAAATCTCTAAGCAAAGTAGTTCCAAGCCTAGACACACAAATGTATAACTTCTCGTCTGATAACTATTTCTTTTATATCCCCCACGGTTTTGTTTTTCTTATGAAAACATAATTCCCATGCCAAATAAATCAGAACCCTTGGCTGCAACTTCCTGACAACAATTGTCAACAATTTCATGAGAAAATGGGAAAAAAAAGAATTTGCCCTACTTATGGCTAGATAGCCCATGCCTATTATCTTACAGTTAAATCATGGACATCAGAAGGTCATGGCAAACTCAGGACCATAATTTATGGTTGGCTTGGGAAGTTTCACCACATTAGGTAGAAACCCTAATTGTGTTCTGCTGCTGTCCAAAGCACATGCACTGCCCTAAAAATAGTTCAAATATAGTAATGTCATAAAACATATTATTATAGTATTCATATATGTGTGTCTAACATAATTATGGAATATAATCACTTTTTAATACCCATTTGAAGGAACAGTCCTTACATCAATTATGTTTCCCCTCCTCCAGATTCTGTAAGATACATGATCTTTTCAACTGGCAGATCTCTGGGGGCTAATTTGCCCTGCAATACATGCACTTATGTGCAAAACTGAGCCTCATTATAATAGTGTCTCATGAGCAAAAATTATTTTCTATAACCTATTAAGTGTTTTCTTGAATGTTATGCACACATATAATACCATGTGATGCTAAAAACCCAGCTGTATCCCTAGGAAAAGAAGACAGGATTGATTGAATGTACATATAAAATTTGTAATTAAATTATTCTTTTTAAAATTACTTATTTTTGTCAGTTACAGCTGACATTCATAATTTTTTATATTAGTTTCAGGTGTATAGCATAGTGGTTAGACATTTATATCAATTTACGCAGTGATCCCACCTGGCACTATACCTAGTTGTGACAACGTTATTAACTATACTACCTATGCTTTACTTTATATCCCCGTGACTACTCTGTAACTACCAATTTGTACTTCTTACTCCCTTCACCTTTTTCACCCAGTTTCCCAACCCCCTGTCCTCTGGCAAACATCAGTTTGTTCTCTACATCTATGAGTCTGTTTCTGTTTTGGCAGCTAAGGGTTCTGAATCTGTTCTTTAGATTCCACATGTGAGTGAGATTATATGGTAAATTATTCTCTTCTTTTTTCATTCATGTCTATTAACTTACTCAGTTCCTAAATGTATTTTATTTCTTCCAGTGAATGTGACTAAAGTGTAGCTAGAAAATACTGAGGAAACAGACATAAATGCTAGAAGCATCCATTAACCTAAAAGGCTGGGAAAGATCTCAGCATCCTTTATGCATTTTTAACCCCATGTTTAAACATCTTTCATTCCACAGCATTTTTCTCCTTGTAAGTCAACATTCTTTAATACAAAGTACAGTATCTCATGCTGTGTAATACATATGTTGCCAAGGCAACAATAACAACATATGCAAAACAAGGAAAATAAAAATTAATCTCTGACAATTACCTACCCTTACAAAAAAAGAAGGTAAAATAAGACATAGCATAAATTATGCAATACACAGTTGTCTCAACAGAAAAAAGACTTCAGGTGAAAGGAATCATAGAGTGGAGGTATCATTAAGGGAAGAAAGAGGTAGCTGGGATGGACTAGAATTACACAGGAGAAAAAAAATCTTGCTTCACATTTTATACATATATGAATTTGTATGTGGATCTCTTTGGGAAGGTGATCATTTATGGCATGTTCAGCATGTTTTCAAACCATAGGTGTGAAATAATAGAAAAAAAATTATTTATATATATAAATACATTAAATATATATATATTCAAAATATATATAGCTTCAAAATTTCTGTATAATGTATTTATAATGTATTTAATATAAACACATTAAATATATATATATATATATATATATATATATATATATATATATATATCTGTCCCTGGTTCCTGACACAGGACTCCTAAAACCCTTGTAATTTCCTAAGTGATGAGAACATGAAGAGCATCTTTTATTGTACTTAATATTTGACTCTAGTTCTTGACATAAAACTCCTAAATCCCTTGGAATTTCCTGGGTCATGAGAGTGTCTTTTAGGGAGGTTCAGTCAAGACAGAGTAAGTGGTTGCTGCACTGGCCTCTTCCCATGACCACATCAAAATTATAACTAAGTTAAAGAATAATCAACCTAGAGAACCATCTGAAGACGAGCTGAACAGAAGACCTATAACTAAAGATATAAATAAAAAGCCACATTTGGGCTGGTAGAAAGGGAAGACATGTGAAACCGGCTGGCACACACTATTGTGTGGTGGCTGAGAATTGGGAGAGATATTGTGAGGAATGAGGGGTCCCAGCCCCACACCAGGCTCCCTAGCCCAGAGTACCAGTGCCAGGAAGAGGAATCCCTACAACTTCTGGTTGTGAAAAAAAGTGGGGATTCTGTCTATCTGGGTGAGAAGGAATGCTGATGGAAACCCAACTGTCCTCTTAAAGGGCCCATGCACAGACTCACTTGCTCACAGGTGCTTACCCTGGGCTCCAGTAGAGGGACAGCGACTTGATGGGTACCAGAGACGTACAGGGAGAAACTTAGTAGTGTGGCTTCAGAGTAAGGGCTGGAGGGACAGCTGCCATTTTCCCTGTGTTGAGCCCTTCTCCTATGGAGCCAAATCTGAATCTGCATTAAACTAGTGGCCACCACTCATCTGACTCTGGTGACTCCCTGAGACCCCCACCTTATTTAACTTGTATATCACATGAAATTCTCTCAGTAGCTGAGCCTGATTGGCAGCTAGCAGGCTGCAGTAGGTCTTGGGTGCCCTTTTGCAGAGTGGTGCCAGGCCAGGTACTAGTGGCAGCCAGATTCAGTTCACAACATGGTCTCTTCTACGCACCAGCAGGCCCAGCACAGGCAGCTACCAACTACAGATTGTTTTGTAGCTCCTACCATAAGTGCTGGGCTAGTCACAGGCAGTGGCTGAACCTGGACGGCAATAGAGCCTCTCCTAAGAGACACCAGAACCCCCACACAAAGTGGCCAGTTGCAGACCAAAACAGAGCACCACACGATTAGCTCCACAAGATGCACACCTACAACAGCATGTACGAGAGCCCACAGGGGCAAAACACACTCCATGGGGTCAGGCCCCACATGTCAGGCTTGTATGCTATGAGAATGGCCAATACACATATTCAGTCAGCCTAAGGGCCAATCTTACCTACTGACATGCAAACAGCAATCAAGGCTCAAAACAGCAGGAAAACATACACAACTCACACAAGGGACACTCCTGGAGCACCAGACTCAAGTGATCATGGAGACTGTGTCATGGGGCCCCCCAGGCCATCTACTACATAAGGACACTATGCCAAGACAGAGAGACATAGCAGATTACCTAATACATAGAAACAAACACAGAGGGCAGCCAAAATGAGGAGACAACAAAACATGTCCTAAATGGAAAAAAACAAAACAAAACAAAACAAAAAAAAACACCCACAAACAAAAAAAAAAAGAGAGAGAGTGAGAGAAACTCCTGAAAAAGAACTACACAAAATGGAGGCAAGAAATCTACCATATACAGAGTTTAAAACACTAATTTTAATAATGCTCGAGGAACTTGGTGAGAACTTCAACAAAAAGTAAGTTTTAAAAAGGGGAAGGGGGAAGATAGAGGAGGGTAAAGGGGGTCAAATATATCATGATTTAAGGACATTTAACTGGGCGATGAATACACAATGCAATATAGAGGTGATGTATTATAGAATTGTACACTTGAAACCTATACAATTTTATTAACCAATGTAACCCCAATGAATGCAATAAAAAACACACATAGAACCAGTCAGAAATGAGGAATACCATAACTGAAATGAAGAATACACTGGAGGGAATCAACATCGATTAGATGAAGCAGAAGACTGAGTCAGTAATTTGGAAGACAAAGTAGCAGAAAATGCCAATCAGTACAGCAAAAAGAAAACAAAAGAAAAAATAATTTAAAAAATGATTTCCGATTCCAAAACCAGACAAAGACATTATCAAAAAAAAAAATTATAGGCCAATATTCATGACAAACATAGCTTCAAAATTTCTCAACAAAATAAGCAAACCAAATTCAGCAATACATTAAAAAGATCATACATCGTAATCAAGTGGGATTTTTTTCCTGAGATGCAATGTTGGTTCAATATCTGCAAGTCAATTACCACATAAACAAAAGGAAGGATAAAAGTCATATGATTACATCAATAGATGCAGAAAAAGCATTTAACAAAATTCAGCATCTATTTATGATAAAAACTCTCAGCAAAACGGGACTAGAAGAAACATACCTCAAAATAATAAAGGATATATACGACAAATCCACACTTAATATCATACTTAAGTGGAAAGAGCTAACAGTGTTTTCCTTAAGATCTAGAAGAAGATAAGGATGTCCACTTTCACCAGTTTTATTAATCAGAGTATTGGAAGTCCTAGCCACAGCAATCAGACAAGAAAAATAAAAGGCATCAAAATGGAAGAAAAGAAGTTAAACTGTCATTATTTGTAAATTACATTACATTATAGAGAGAGAATTCTAAAGAGTCCACCAAAAAAACTACTAGAACAGATAAATGAATTCAGTAAATTAGCAGGGTGAAAAATGATATTCAGAAATTGGTAGCAGTTTTATACAACAATCATCGTCTATTAGAATGAGAAATTAATAAATCAATCACATGTGCAAATGCATCAAAAGAAAATAAAATACCTAGGAATAAAGTACACAAGGTGGTAAAAGACCTGTACTTAGAAAATTATGAGATATTTAAGAAAGAGATTGAAGAAAAATAAATAAATGGAAGCATATATGGTGTACATGAATAGGAAGAATTCATATTGTTAAAATACCCATACTACCCAAAGCAATGTTCAGAGTCAGTGCAATAGATGTCTATACGGTGATGGCATTTTTCAAAAAAACTAGAACAAATAATCCTAAAATTTCTATGGACCCACAAAAGACTCTGAATAGCCACAGCAATCTTGAGAAAGAAGAACAAAGTTGGAGATATCATGCTACCTGATATCAAACTATACTACAAGACTAAAGCAATCCACACAGCATGGTACTGATTAAAAAACAGAGGAACATAGATCAATGAAACAGAATAGAGAGCTCAGAAGCAAACCCACACCTATATGGTCAATTAATCTATCACAAAGGAGGCAAGAACACACAATGATTTAAACATAGTCTATTCAATAAATGGTGTTTGAAAAAATGGACAGATACATCCATAAAAATGAAACTGGACCATCATACAAAGTTCTGACAATTAAGTTCATGAACTCATCCTAGAAAAAGTACTACATACCTCATTGCTGAATATCACTATAGTCACCTTCGAAGTACTCCCCTTGGGAAGCTATGCACTGATGCTAGCACCTAGTCCACCCTTCAAAGCAGTTTTGGAACTGTTTTACTTGAATGGTCATCAGAGCTGTCAACATATTACCCTTGATGTCCTGAATGTCATCAAAATGTCTTCCTTTCAATATTTTCTTTCTCTTTGGGTAAAGAAAGAAGTCATTGGGGGCCAGATCAGGTGAGTAAGGAGGGTATTCCAATAGTTATTTGTTTACTGGCTAAAAACTCCCTCGTAGACAGTGCCATGTGAGCTGGTGCATTGTCATGGTGCAAGAGCCATGAATTATTGGAGAAAAGTTCAGGTCACCTAACTTTTTCATGCAGCCTTTTCAGTACTTCCAAATAGTAAACTTAGTTAACTATTTGTCCAGTTGGTGCACA
This sequence comes from Rhinolophus sinicus, assembly GCF_057876585.1. Lineage (NCBI taxonomy): Eukaryota > Metazoa > Chordata > Mammalia > Chiroptera > Rhinolophidae > Rhinolophus > Rhinolophus sinicus. Next base: position 50,882,172 of record NC_142506.1, read on the forward strand.
TTTATAATGAATAATCCCTCTGATATCAAAAAGTTAGCAACATCATTGTAACAAGTTTGTAAACTTAATTGTCCAACCATATAAGAATAAACCAAAACTGAATTAAAGGCTTCAATGTAAGAACTAAAACTATAAAACTCCTAGAAGAAAACATAGGCAGTAATCTCTCTGACATCACTCATAGTGACATTTTTTTTCTGATATAAATCCTCAGGCAAGGGAAACAAAAGAAAAAAAGAACAAACGGGATTACATCAAACTAAAAAGTTTTTGCACAGTGATAAAAGCCATCAACAAAACAAAAAGACAGCCTCCCAAAAGGGAGAAGATATTCTCCAGTGATACAGCTGATAAAACATTAATATCCAAAATTTATAAAGAACTCATGCAACTTAATACCAAAACTAACAATTCAATTTAAAAATGGGCAGAGGACCTGAATAGACATTTCTTCAAAGGGGACATGCAGATGGACAATAGATATATGAAAAGATGCTCAAGGTCACTAATGATCACAGAAATGCAAATAAAAGCCACAAGATATCTATCTCCTCACACCTGTCAGAATGGCCATCATCAATAAATCAACAAATAAGTGTTGGCGAGGATGTGGAGAAAAGGGAATCCTTGTGCAGTGTTGGTGGGATTGCAAATTGGTGCAGCCACTACGGAAAACAATTTGGAGGTTCCTCAAAACATTTAAAATGGGATTACGTTATGACTCAGCAATTTCACTTCTGGGTATTTATCCGAAGAAATCCAAAACACTAATTCAAAAAGATATATGCACCTCTGTATTCATTGCAGCATTATTTACAATCGCCAAGTTATGTAAACAACTTAAGTGCACATCAATAAACAACTGGAAAAAGAAGAAGGGGTACATATATACAATGGAATATTACTCAGCCATAAAAATAAATAAAATTATACCATTTGCGACAACATGGATAGATGTGCAAGTTATTATGCTAAGTGAAATAAGTCAGACAGAGAAAGACAGATCTCATATAATCTCGCTTATGTGTAATCTAAAAGACAAAATAAATGAACAAACAAAACAGAAACAGACTTACAGATTCAGAGAGCAAGCTGATGGTTGCCAGATGGGAAGGGGGTCTGCGGTCGGTCGAGTGAAGGGATTAAGAAGTACAAAGTGGTAACTATGAAATCATCATGGGGACGTCAAGTACAGCATAGGGAATATAGACAATCATATAGGATGTAACCATATATGGTGCCAGGTGGGTACTAGACTAGTCAGGGGGATCACTTCGTAAATTATACAAATGTGTAACCACTATTTTGTATACCTGAAACTAATATAAAAAAATATTGAATTTCAAATAAAAAAAAAGTAAGATCCTTACTGGAAATTATAATTAAGGGCACTCCAACAAGAAACATTTATAAAATATACTCAAAAATAGCCCCAAGGTTGTTGAGAGCGCTGGATACCAAGAAGTCTCAGACGGAGAGTCATTTGCAGAGTCACTGACAATGGATTCAGGCCCCAGTGAGGCAAAAATGATTGTCTTCCTGTGTACTTGTAGTGTATGACTTAGTCTGACTTTTCCTTTGCTTCTTGCCAGCCCTTGTCCCTTGTTTGGGATCAGTTTTCGCTGGGGAGTATAAACATCCTTATCCCTTCTTTCCAAAGGGCCATCTGGTATCTTTCCAGTTGATGTGAGGTATTGACTGACCTGAGAGACAATGAATGTGTCCTGTCTAGGAGACCTGTGCCCCTAGAAAGTGGCATCATACGAAATCTTATGTGTGCTATACTTAGACTAGTCTACAATTTGCATTATGCATGTAATTTTTAAACTGTTATTGTAGAAAAATTTAAATAGACACACAAATGAAAGAAATACATTGGACCCATACGTACTCATCGTTCAGAGATCATCAAGTTATTATGCCAACTTGTCTTTTAAAAGGAATATAAGCTTCCTCTACAAACGATCTTTAAGAAAACATATATTGATTTTTTAGTTAATGTGGTTTTCCCACAGAAAAAGGTACTGGGCTCTTCTAGCAGGTTTTGGCAGTGGCCTCCTATGGCTGCAGATAATTTTGGCATCAGATCTGACCTTCTTTAATGAGCAAGAGAGAATGGTTCATACACTACTAAAATAAAATTTACACACTACTTTTATATAAATTATTTAATTTGATTTTAACAACCATGTAATATAGATAATGGAATTATTATTATTAACTCCCTTTTACAGATGACAGAACTAAAGATCTGAATATTGAAGTGATAGACTTAAGTTTACGCAGTTGGAAACAAGCAAATCCTCTAGTGAGTCACGCTGCAGAGCATGGCAATAGAAAATGATATTTCAAAGAAATATACTGCTAAAAAAATAATGGCAATATTCTCTTCAAATAAAATATAAATGTACCTGGAACATAGCCTTCTCTTAGGGGAAATTTGGGGAAAAGACTTACACCACCCTGAAAATTTTTTGATTGTATGCAATGAGAACAATCCTTTGCATTTCAACTTAAGACTTTGAAATGCTCTCACTTCCAGTTCTGGTTGTCTTCATCCATTTGCTGGGAATTGCTGCTAGAATTTATAGAATTTTTGAAACTGTACAGAACCCTCGTCTTTCAATCCATATGGCAGTGATTGAAACAAATGTTTAATGATTCTTTCTAAATGCTTCACTAAAGGGGTTGGTATTTATTGTGCATCTACCATGTCAAAATGTGAAATGCCTATTGCAGTCTGTGGTTTGTGACAGGAAAGCAGATGAGGAATGACTTTCCAGAGGAGGGATCTTTTGAGTTGTTTTGAACACTGATTACTAATCAGACAAACTGAGCAGAAGGATGCAAGAAAAACCACAGCAGTGAGAAAATTTCAGGTTAATTTGACCAGAACAGATCACTTGGGGAGTTGTAATCTGTAGGATAAAGTTCAAGAGTGTCACACACAGGTGTGATTGGACATCGGACAGGGGCAACAGAGGGAAAACCATAGGGAAAGGAAAGCTGCAGTATAATTCAAAGCAGATTAATCTAAGGTCATTATGAAGAAGCCAACAAAGACAAAAGGGCACTTGACTAAGAAATCAGGGAATGGTGTTGGGAACAATAGCCAGGGCTGCAAAGAATCAAGACAGCATGAGGTCAAGTCCAGGCAGAAGATGGGCTAATACAACCTTTTATCACTTGTAAGAATGTTATAAATTCTCCCCTGCAAAGGCTTTCAAACTTTTTACAGCAACCTACAGTAAGATAGATACTTTTCAGTATGACTCAGTACAAGCATACTTATTCCTACAAACATAGATTTAATTGAAACAAAATGTTTTATGAAAAAAATACTTACCCTTACTATGAGTAATGAAGTATGGCATTTTCCATCCTATTCCAAAATAAAAGTACTAATTATAACCTTCTCAATTGCTTTTAGAACTTACTAATGAAATATAATTTAACTGGCAGTTTGTAAAGTACTACTCTACCGGGTACATTCCGTGAGGAAAAAAATATAAACGAGTAGTTTCCATCCTTAAGATCCACCCCCAAAATTAAACAAACAAAAAAAACTCCCTGGCTTCCTACAGCCACCATCTTATCTCATTTCATTTAAAACCAAATCTTCTGTCTTCTAGAAAGAGTTGTTTAATCCAGTAGTCCTCAAACTTTTTGATCTCAGGAACACTTCACACTTTTGAAAATTATTGAGAACCCTAAAAAGTTTTTGGTCAAATGGGTTATATCTATTAATATTTACAATTTTCTAAATTAAAACTAAGCAATCTAAAATACATGTGTGTATACATATTTCCTTAAAATTATGATAATAAATCTATTATGTGTCAACATAAATGTTTATCACAAAAATAACTACATTTCCCAAAACATATTTAGTGAAAGGAGTGGCATTATTTTACATTTTTGCAAATCTCTTCAATGTTTGATTTAGGAGAAAACAGCTGAGTTCTCATATCTATTCCACACTCAATCTGTTGCAATATGTTCGGTGGTTGAAATAAATCTGGCCCCACAGAAAACACTTTGTAAAGGTAGAGATATTTAATAACCTTTTCAGACAATTGAGGATACTCTTCTCTGACTTCCCCAAAATACACAGGTAGAATATTCTTCACGGTTAGTGGAGCTGCCGACTCTAAAACCTTATAGATGAACTTTTCATCCTCTATTACATTAAAATCCATTGGTTTATTTTGCACTCCAAATGGATCTTTTACCCAGGAACACAGTACCTTGGTCGGTTGGAAAATACTGGTTCCCTGAGTTATGCAGCTCTCTCTACTGCTGACACATTTCATCATACAACATGAATATCAGAAATGACATTCGTTAATATCACCACTAATCTAATGAGAAAAGCCTTTACATATCAGGAAACTGTCATGTGCACCATGACAATTACAAGTTTTCCAAAATTCTAACTTTCACTCAAAAGCCTGAACTTTGGAATCGGCAGTTAATACTGTCAGTTGTTTTTCTGTGAAGTGACAGCCTCATTTTGTTCATTAAAAATAAATAAAGAAATCTGCCAAATACCATGTCTGAAACAACAGAGTTGGTCCTTTAGTCATTCTTTCACGTAACAATGATGCTCCATAGACTAGAAGACTAGCTAGGCTTGCTACTCAAAAGATCGCACACTGCTTTTCCTAGAGACAAACTCCAGGCTGTGGATGCAGTCTCGACCTCTTCAAAGCTCTCCTCCATACTGTGGTCAGACAGTAATACGTTTCGAAAATCTACACTAAATCTAAACCTTCAAACATTTTATCATTTGATTTTCTTGTTGAAAAATACTTCAGTGTTTCTCCCTTGTCTTTGGGATAAATGTCAAAGTGCTCAGCTTTGTATAAAAGCCCTCCCTCCACCTTCATGCAATCCGCATCCCCTCCTGTTCTCCTACTGGTGTTTTCAGTCATTTCCCCAGGGGAGTCTCTCCTCTCGGCCTCGGTCGGGCCAGTCTGTCTGGTCACACCTGGCTTATCCTATAAGAGTCTGCTCAAGTGTCCAAGGCTGAGATAACTTCCTCCACACCCTTTGCTCTGCATATACTTCTATCACAGTCCTTATCATCTGATATTGTATTCATAGTTCGTTTATCTGTCTCTTCCATTAGACTGTGTACTTCTTATGGGTAGAAAGCATAACTTGAAGAGAAATCATATTACCTGGCACATATATAAATCCAAAATATATTTGCTGAATTAATGAGCAAGTGGGCCAGAGATCCCCTGGGTTTCCTTATCTTTCCTGTTCATGGGCAAAGCTGGCCTCAGACCTAGAAAAACCTGGGTCTGTAGATAGAGGCAACGAAGGACAGTGCATTGAGTGAGAAAGGAGCCATTCCTGCTACTAGAGAAGCAGGCTGTGAAGCGTGGTGTCCATAGTCTAGGAAATGGGATATGGAGGATGTAAGTGGAGGTATGTAAGTTAGGCACGTTAGATTAAATAAGAAAGCATCACACCACAGTTTGAATTTTGGAAAAAGACTAGAGGCAGAGACTCTACACACATACTTAGACCCCAGAACAAGGCTTTAATCCCCAGAAAATGTGTCCCCATAAACACTACCCTCTCAATTATCATCCCACTATATAGAACATTTTTTATTCCATTAAATACCCTTGTCTAAGCCCCATGTTTCTCCTGACTCTGAAGGACACCCGGAGAGCAGAACAATAGTAATCTGGACAGTCCATAGATGGTATCAGGAAAAGCGATTCAGTGGCCAATTTGTTTGTGAAATATTGGGTGAAAATGTGTTCTGAACAGATGCCTCCAATGGAAGGCTTCCGAAAATAAGACAAGGTCCTAAAACGAGGTTTGTTCCTAAAGACGCGTGAGGGCTTATGTTCAGGGGATGTCATCCTGAACAATCATGCTAGGGCTTATTTTCCGTTTAGGTCTTATTTTAGGGGAAACAGGGTACTTTTCTACTTTGCATCAAAGATCTCTGAGAGAGGATTTTGGTGTGCAGCGCTTTCAAAATAGTGGAGCTCTAGACCCTTGTTTTATAGGAGAATTTCAAGGGCTAATGCTCAGGAGGAGACGGTTGGAGGGACCCCAAGGGATGCATGGGTCTAAGTTAGGGTAATAAAAGAACAACAAAAGAAAAAAGAGCAAAGAACAAGTCCCTAAGAAGCAGCAACAATAAAACTGTCATTTGAAAATTTGTCTGAAAAGAAACCCTATCATTGGTGCAGCCATATATAAAATGTGACAGGCTATGATTTGACTTTCCACTATAAAAATCCGGGGTGAAAAAAAGTTGTTTGGAAGCTTCTAGATGACCACACTGCCATAAATTTCAAGTCGTGATCAACTTGCAACTTTGAGATTTAGAGAAGAAAGATTAAATGCTGGTTTCTCTGTGCTATAACTGCAAATCCCTTTCCTAAAGGTAATGATTAAATTCTGTTCCAGGGTTCCTTTACGACTTTTTCAAAAGCCCGTATAGCATCATGTTTGGTAAATTCCGTGTTACGAGTATGCAAATACAGTTGTCACCTTCACAGAAGCTGTTCAGTGGGTTAGTGCTAAAATAATTTCACTCAGATTATTGGCAACCTAAACGAATCAAGAGCAAACAATTGAATGAATATGTGATCTTTAGTTAGGACTTGTAGCTCTTACTTAACATTCTTACTGCTTCCTGCCATCCAAATACCTAGTATATAGTACACATTACATGCTTGATAAATAACTTTTAAATGAGTGAGTAATCATAATAACAAAAACGCTCTTGCTTTTGTGTGATCACAGAGGCCTCTTGAAACTCAGTATGGCTACTCTCACGAATGCCCACGAACCCCAGAGGACATAAAAATGGCTGGCCTCAATCAGGCCTGCCTGTCCTGCTGTAACCTGTCAGCCCTTAACCTCAGCAATACCCTTAAAGCTGAGACCTTATGTCTAGTCTGGCTCTACAGTGCCGTCTTTCTTATCATTTTCCGTATCTATTCAACCTCCAAATTCTAATGATTCTATCTCATCAATGCCTCTTAAAAACAGTTGCTCCCTTCTGTCATTGAAACAACTGCCTCAGTTCAGAGAGTTATGGTTGGACTCAGCAGGGGGAATGCACCCTTTCCTCCACTCTAATAATCACCCACTCCCTGGCAAGTGTGTTCGCCTTAAAAAAAACAATCAACCTAAGGCTTAGGGGCCAGGTAAGAGAACATGGCTTTAGGGTTTGACACTAAATAGTCTTGGTAATACTTCACCCCAGAATGAGTAGATTTATCCCCCCAGTCATGGAAGCACTGTGCTGGGCACCCCCTGCCCCCTGACTCTAAGAGCTTGTGCTTAGAGACGCAAAGAACTTGTTCTCCTGTAGGAAGAATCTTGACTCCAAGAAAAAGCAGAAAGGTAGAGCTGGACAGAGCATGCTCAGCTATTCTTCCAAAAGCAATTGATCACATCAATCACATGAATTTGTCAGGCCAAGAGTCAGTACAGGGGAGGGGATAAGCACAGGGTGTGCTGAGAGACTATCACCTTTTATAAGAACTAGAAGTGGAGAGAAGGTACTTCTTACCTCTGAGCTTTATAAAAGCATTAGTCTACAGATGGGAAGCGAGGTTTTGAGGACGGCTAGTTCTCTCTTTAGATTTTTGTTTTACTGTTATGAAAGGCTGAGATAGGGGGTTGGGGGTGACACATAATAAAAATAATAATAATAATCTCCCATTAAGCTGTAACATCAGGTAGGAACCAGCAGTAATGTTTTGAAAACGACCTCAACTTCCTGTAGCATGATGTCTGAGAACTGTGGGGCTGAAATTGTGGCAAAAGACGCTCAATGGACAGGTCAGAACCATTTGGTCCCCAACAGAACCATGAAAGGCCCCCTGGAAGCTGGCTTGATGTTGTGAACACACAAAACACACCTCAGGGCCTCCCAGGGGTGCTCGGAAAGAACTGATGGGAAACGGAGGGAGTTGTAGGTAGAGGCAAGGGCCAGAGAGAATGGATTATTACTGATCAACTCATTTTCTCTGTACCATTAAACTGGTGAGGCCTGAAGAAACTGGGTTATATAAAGATGTGGGAGGCCTTCTTCAGAGACGAATGCATTGCATTCTCCCAAGATATTAGACAGAGAATGTTTTCTGGAATCTGAAATATGTTTTTGGCACAGGCTTGCTTTTCTTTTGCTCTGTGAACCAGAACCTCGCTGTCAGCTGGGATTCTGTGTCCTTGATGTTTATGTAGGATGGCTTTGAACATTCGACGCACAACGTAAAGAAGTTTTAAGACACTCTGAGATTTCTGCTAGTTCCTTTCCTGGCTCAGCTTTACCTAAACCCAAGGTCGTTATTCTGGGCCTGTATCACACTGAGCTGAAACTCAGCCATTTACACAGGTCTCCACAATAATGTTACTTATTTCAATTCAAGGTTTTCTCGAATTTACTTAATATTTGAGGGGTAACAAGAAGAAGCTACATCCCACTGCAAGGATTCAATTTCTCTACGTGTCTGCCCTCCCGCCCCCATCACCCAGACACCTCAGATGCACACACCCATCTACTGACCTCGTCCTCCTCTCCTCTATGGAAAACCAGCGGTTCTAACTCTGCTCCCCTGCAGAAACGTGTCCCCCACATCCAGCTTCCAGCTTTTATCCCAGTAGGCTCAATGAGGAATTTTTCCAACAAAGTCTGTTCTCTATTTAAAAAAAGTTCTCGTGACAGCTGTTAAAAGAATAAAGTGATCTTCCCATTTTTCAAAACTAAAGTCATTTAAACACATAGTAGGTGCTTAGACTATATTAGGTACAAGAATATTTATTGCTCTGAGTAGGGTCTTCTTCACTGACCTGGCACAGAAGCAGCCTGGGACTGACAGAGTTTCACACTCTCCATCTGGTTTATAAAGGATTAGGACAGGCATACATTAAATCGCCTTTACTGCATACATCTTATTCCCTCTTAGGAACCTAAAATGTTTTCAGACATTATCTCACTAATCCTCACAGCTTCCCTTCAAAGTAAGGAAAAACTGCCCTTATCGCCAATGTGCAGATGGAGCCGAGATATAAAAGTGGGGAAATGACCCCGAAGCTTGCCCGCAGAGGGCACGGGGGAGCAGCACAGGTGGCAGCCCGAGTCTCAGAAACCCTTTTGAGGCTTAGAAGACAACATTGGCTCACAAAGACTTTTCAAGGTTTGCTCCTTCTCTCAAAAATGCTAAACTTAAGCTATTCCCATTTGTACTTATGTTGTAGGCTCTAGACACCCTGATATGTCTAGACACCACAGGCTCTAGAATAAGACTTTATGGGTAAAAAATCACAACTCTGCTACTTTCTAGCTTCTGATGTTAGGAAAGCTAGTCAACATTTTAGTGCCTCAATCTCAGCATTTAAAAAATGGAAATGATAAACAACAGTATCCACCCCACAGGGCTATTTTGGGGGTACATGAGTTTACACCCTCCTACCGCCAGTCCCCCGTACACCCACTAGAGAGCTTGGGAAAGTGCCTGGTACAAAGGAACACCACATAAGTGTGAGCTATAATTATTTCTTCTTTTCAAATTGTGCATCCTTTATTTAGCAACCCTGAGTTGATTTTTGTTGGGATGATAACATTGTCTAACTATAGAAACCAGCATTGCAGAATCCTAAGCATAAGATTAAATCTAATATATTTCCATTTATTAATACTATTCACTTCCCTTCTTCTTCCTGCCTTCCTTCCTCCTTTCCTTCCCTCCCTCTTTCTCTTCCACCCTCCTTCCCAAAAAAAAAAAAAAAAAAAAAAAGAATTTTCAAAACAGAAGTGACATAAAAAGGGGTGAGTTGTGACCCTCAGCCTCCACTCTTAACTAACATCCAAATCAACCGTAAGTTTTCCTTGCAAAGTGTCATTAATGACTTTGTGTGTTCAAGTATACCTTAGAGGCTCATCACCACTAGAAACAAACAAGCAAATAAAACAAAAACAAACACACCAAAAAACTGAACTCAAAACGCTTGAAGCAGTTACAGTTTTTTTTGTTTTAAAATCCTACAAAATGAGAAGTCCCAAGGCTGAGTGACTTCAGATTTTGTTAAAACAGATTCATTTTTTATTTCCATTTTACATCATCAGTATGCGACCTTCATGGTCACAAAAGGGCTTTGGCATCCCCAGGCATCACATTTTCACATACCCATGTCCAAGGACAACAAGTGAAAAGGGGGAGGGGGAGAATACACCTTTTACCTTTGCTTCCATAAATAGCAAAAAAGTGTTCCCAGCAGGTGCACAGAAGAAATCCCTTTAGGTTAAATCAGTCAGAATGGGGCTACCTGGGCTGTGTGCTTCATAAGTCAATCACTGCCAAAGAGAATGGAATAAATGTAATCAACCCCCAAAGGAGCAGTGATTGTCAAACTTGAGTGTGCACCAGAGATGCGTAGCTTATTAAACACAGATTTCTGGGCTCCGCCCAGAAGTCAGTAGTCCAGGGTGGGGCCCATGTCACTTTGGCGACACTGGTTCTTCTAAGCATGCCTTGCACTGCCCTGAAGCACGCAGGGGCATGAATGCCTACATAAAATTGGGGTGTGTTAGCAATGGGGTAGGGAGAATGACTTGGGTAGTCAACCAACGTGTACCAAAGATCTCTTAATATCATTTTAAGATTGCTTCGCAAGAATTACTAGTGCATCAAATTCATGATGTAGCCAGATTTCTTCTGGGTATCTTAGAATCACAAGTGTTTGACTAGTCTCATCGCTGATGCACCTCTGTGAACCCAGGGCAAGAATCCAGTCAGAAAGTTGCTGTCTCACGACCCAGCCACTGCAGTCTTCAGATTGCCAGTGTCATGGTGGGCGGAGCTATTCCACTTCTATTTAGAATGCATATTGTTTGGCTGACTTTAAAAAGGAAGAAATAAGAAGGTGGAGGCTAAAATATTTCTAGCCCAGCAAGTACCCACTCGGTAACCACTTGTCTATAAAAAATCCAAAATAATGCACTTCACCAGATGTTCCTTCAATTTTCCAGGGATTAATTTGAGAGTTAATTATCCATTTTAAGTGATTAACACCAACAACAAAAAGCACTAAGCTCTGTACAGATGCTTTTCATTGTACTACGGACCATTGTTGATTTCTATTTTTAAGAACTATAATCATTTTGACATGCAAAAAATGTCCTGGAATGAAACTGCTATTCTGCTTGGCAACATTTGAGCAAGTAATTACTTCTACAAATCATGCAGGAAGCTTTCAATTGTTCATGTCTGTTAATAAGAAGGGAGAAGATAAGACAAATGCAAAGATGAAGTTCAGTTATGACTTCATGCCAAAAAATATATATTTCTTAAAAGTCAGTCACTCTAAAATCTTTTTCCTACCTATGTAAAAGAAATGCTAACAGCAAACAGTGCAAAACATACTCAGTGAAATCACCAAAGAACTGGATTTTTAAGCTACCTAACTTCCTTAAGCACTGTTTGTTTTGAATTGGGTGTTTTTGTTTTTTATTGTCTTTTCCAGCTATAATCTAAAAGTGACAACTCCTTCCTTTGTCCCATCCGTCTTTGGACATAGGTGTTAATAGCAGCTAAATGAAAAATAATAGGAAAAAAAGATTTAATTACAAAGTGGAAACAAACAAAAAACAAAACAGGAAGCCAGGATAATTCTACTCTGAGAGCTGGCTGTAACATGAGAGTGATGATAGCAATTTAGGAAGCTACATTAACTGAATTACAGAGATTTATGTAATGCCAATTTGAAGAACGACATCTTTATGCCAATGACATAATTCACTCTTTTAAAAAATTGAGCAAAATATGCTTTTCTACTTAAGACTTTACTCTCTGTACCTTAAAAATAAAAACACCTTTCCAGATTCATGAATGAGTCATACAGCTTGTCAATTAAAATAAACACAGCACACAGGAAAAGAAGCCAAGTGGTTATTTGGAAATGTAAGGGAATGTGAATCTCTGCTCATTCACTTGGAGCAAAATGAGGATGCTATTTCAGTTTTTTGTAGAACAGTAGCTCTCAAACTTGAGCCTACCTCAGAATCACCGGGAGGACTTGTTCGATGAAACAGAGATTGCAAGATCCCACCCCCAGACTTTCCAAGTCAGTACATCTGGAGTATGACCTGAAATTTTGCACTTTTAAGAATTTTCCAGGTTATGCTGGCTGATGTTGCTTGTCTGGGGACCACACTTTGAGAACTACTGTTCTAGAAGATGGGTAAAATGTGAGGAAGAGATTGTCGTTTTAGATATATGTGTGGGAATCGGGAACAGAGCAGGAAAATATTTAAAAAGGAAAAAAAAAAAGACAGTTAAACTGTTATGGATCTACCAGAATTTTCTCTCACAACATCACAGCCTGCACTTTTTCTTTTTTTACTATTCTAAATCTAAGCAGTATAAAAATATACAAGCTGGAGCTGATTATGTCCAACATCCAATGTTACTTCACTGATTTTTTTTTAAAAGAAACAACAACAAAAAAAAACACCTTTGGCTCCTTTTGTTAGCCGTGACATAATAAAATGCAGAGGAAATATTTATTAACCAAGCAGAGGATGAAAAGCGCTTTGGTAATGGTCTGGCTCATTGCATCAGCTTGAACCACATTACATATCCTGTTAAGTATAGATGAGGCTTAAAAATACAGCAAATTAAATGTGGCACCATCATGCATACTAACTGGAAAATGTAATGGATTGGATTTAACAAAAGGAAAGAAAGGAGTGGCAGTCTATTTAATGATGCATACCTCTCAAAGGACTGTCACCATTCACAAGCCAGGGATTCTAGCCACTTTTTCATTAATGAGAAATGACCATGAACACAATTTAAACTGTTTTGAGAGCCTCAAGGTAACAGACAATTGTATACTTGCTTTTATATGTCATACACAGAGATAACTGAAAGGTAGGAGATAATTGAAAAGTAATTTTTTTCAAGCAGGAATACATAGAAATTTTGTTAGAGAGTCACATGTAGAGTGGGGCCCAGACAAATGTTCCTTCGTGTATCAACTCAATAATCCCTTATAGAGCACATATACTGGGTCAGGTCTATGCTTTTGGGGGAGGTGGAGAAAGACCACTGTTCTCATGGAGTTTACAAAAAGTTTAACGAGGAGCCATCTTTCAATCAATATATTTTTTTAAGCAAAAGAAAAACTAATCACACAATTGAATAAATACAATTGTCATGAGTGCAGGGGACCATGGGAACCCATGACACAAATTTGTGAGAAGAGATGCTTCCACTTTTGAGGTGGATACATTAGCCCAAAATTTTGCAGGGAACAAGCAATCTCAAAGTAAAAAATCAGTATTATTGTTAAATTAGTCAATAATTCAAATAAAAAGAATGGATTTTCTATTAAAAAAAAGCTCTGGAAAACATAGTAAAATACTACAATTACATTGTAATACATCGTAGAAATGTAATGCATTGCAAAAATTGCAAGACCAACTAAAATATTGTCTATACACATGGTAAAGAGTAAACGGTATAGTTATAATAGTAGCAATTAAATTAAAAAAGCAAAATAAAACTTTTTTTACATAAACTTTTTTTTACATAAAATTGAATATAAATAGAAATAAATGAGACTAATTACGTTATTAATATATTACAAATCGGTCATCACACAGTATGAATAATTATTTCAAATAAGTTTTGATTATAGTTGTTTGTATATTTTCAGTCATACATAAGAATAAGGGCAAAAAATGTCTGAAAACATTTCCTACGTTTTATTAGCATGCTTATTTTTCGTAGTAATACCGTTTCCCCGAAAATAAGACCCAGCCAGACAATCAGCTCTAATGCGTCTTTTGGAGCAAAAATTACTATAAGACCCAGTCTTATTTTACTATAATATAAGACCGGGTCTTATCTAAAATAATATAATATAAGACCGGGTCTTATGGTAATTTTTGCTCCAAAAGATGCATTAGAGCTGATGGTCCGGCTAGGTCTTATTTTCGGGGAAACACGGTATTTATATTCTAATTTTGAAATAGCACACCTGTTTGGTACATATTGTACAATAGGGACACCGAGTATATGTGTCAATGACATTAGCAACCATGATGATAATGGAAAAAGAGGTACAAATATAAAAAATAAGAAGAAAAGAATATTAATTTTCTCCCATTCAATTTTTATAGTGTTGAATTTTAATTGAAAAAAACTAGTGTAAACTGAAGAATACATCCATACTCCCCCCCACACACATGGTTCTTAGTGTTGAAAAGGCTTGGAAACAACACAGTAGCAAATTTAGTTCCATGGTCCTGGTCTCTAAATACATTCCCCACCAGATAAAGAACCAGCAGATTCTAAGTCTAGGTATGAACAACGTAAAGTTAGGATAATGTGTTGCGCCCAAAACTACTTTTAATTAAACTATAGCAAAGGAGTCAAACTAGCTTGAAAAAGCTTCCAAGAGTTCACAATAAGCGAGCGAGTGAGCGAGAGCGAGACAGAAAAAGAGAGAGAGAGAGAGAGAGAGAGAGAGTGTAAATGAGAAGCAGGTAAGGAAAGAAAAGCAATAAGAAGTCCACATCATCTGTGAAGTATTATTGCCAAAAATGTTCATCTTGAATCTAATCAAGCATCTCATTCTGTACTGTCCAATACCATAGCCACTGGTCACAGATAACTGTTTAGATTTAAATTGAAAATAATTTAAGATAAATAAATTAAAGTTCTGTTCCTCAATTAATTTATAACAAAGTATCCAAGAACTTACAATGGGGGAAGGACAATCTCTTCAGTAAATGGCAGGTTGGGAAAATTAGACAACCAAATGCAAAAGAATGAAACTAGACCACTATCTTACACCACACATACAATGGAACTTAAAATGGATTAAAGACTTGAAATGATAAATTTCCTAGAAGAAAAAAAGCAGTAATAAGCTGTTTGACATCGGTCTTAGAGACTTTTTTCTTTTTTTTGGATATGACTCTAAAGGTAACAGACACAAAAGTCAAAAGTAAATAAATGGTATTACATTACAATAAAAACTTCTGCAAAGTGAAGGAAACCATCAACAAAACAAAAAAGGCAACCTACTGAATGGGAGACGATCTTTGCAAAACATGTATTTGACAAGGGATTAATATCTAAAAAGTATCAAAAAAACCTCACACATTCAACATGAAAACAAAACAATTCAATTAAAAATGGGCAGAGAATCTGGATAGACACTTTTCAAAGAAGACATATAGATGAAACAGGCACATGAAAAGGTGCTCAACTCCACTAATTACCAGGGAAGTGTAAATTAAAACCAAAAGACTTCTCATCTCTTGGAACGGCTGTTATCAAAAACACAAGAAATATCAAGTGTTGTTGAAGATGGAGGGAAAAGAAAACCCTCGTTCGCTGTTGGTGGAAATGTAAACTGGTACAGCAGCTATGGAAAATAATATAAAGATTCCTCAAAAAATAAAGAATAGAACTACCATATTATCTATATGATTCCATTTCTAGGTATTTAGCTGAAGAATAAAAAAGATACTAATTTGAAAATATATATTCACCCCTATGCTAATTCAAGCATAATTTACAATAGCCAAGATATGGAAAAAACTTCCAACTACGGATGGACAGATAAAAAAGATGTGGTATATACATTAATGGAATGCTACTCATCCATAATAAAGTAGGAAATCTTGCCATCTGTGATAACCTGGATGAATTTTGAGGGTATTATGCTAAGTAAAATAAGTCAGATGGAAAAAGACAAATACTGTATGATGTCACTCATATGTGGAATCAAAAACAAAATAAAAATCAAAGCAAAACAAAACAAAAGCCCTCATAGGTACAGAGAACTGACTGTTGGTTACCAGAAGGGAAGGTGGTAGTGGGGAGGGCGAAGTGGGTAAGGGGGTCAATTGTATGGTGATGGATGATAACTAGAGTTACAGTGGTGATCACTATGCAGTAAAAAGAAATATCAAATTATAACACTGTACACCTGAAACATATATGCAATATTGTATACCAATTTTTCCACAATAAAAGGAAATTTAAAATAGAATGAAATGCCATCAGAGAAAGAGTTTATTATTTTATCTAATTAGAAGTAGTTTGTTAATTTGCAACTGAGCAAAGCAGCCAAGTACAAAAATGAAAATTTCCCGTTAGAGACCCTCCCCAAATTCATCTCTATGAACTGTCTTTGAACATCTCCCAATGAACCTAAGACTGAATGGCCTTAGGAAAGAAGGACAATATTGTTTTATTTTATTTTATTTAGTTTTGCTTTTCAACTTAACATCGCAGCTTTTAAACCTGCCAAAACCTGTTATTAAAGCCATCTTTGGAAAAAGTTTTTGAGAAAAGAGATATCAATTTTCTTTACAATTAAATTGTCCTTTAATATAAAAATTTTAGTTTGCTTAAGACTATAAAGAAGGCACTGCAGGAGCAAGATGTTATCACAGAATTTAGGATGAAATTGTTTATCACACAAGTTTAAATCTACAAAACTTCTCATGGTTGTTGTAAGAAAGCTGTCAGACAACAAAGATCCTGCAAAATATTTACAACTTCATTATAGAAAAAAGGTGAAGCCACTTTATTTTTTTTCCTGCCTATTGAGCACTTTTCTCCTTTCTTATGTTCAGAGATAAAATAACTTGGCATGTTCTGTAGCATAAGCAATAGGTAAATTAAGACAAACATCTTGATTACCAGAATAAAAAAAAAATATTTTAACATGGGTCGTAGTCTTAACTTTATTGGTAGGTGCCAAGAGAAAATTATAGGGAAAACACACACACACACACACACACCACCACCACCACCACCACCACCACCACCACCACCAATAAATAAAATGTATTGTAACTCTTTAATATTTGGTTGTAAGATTATCTGAAATGATTCTAAACACAGAGCTATGCACAACAGGGCTTACCACACAAGTTAACATTTGATATGAACGAGGACACACGCTCCTTACTGTCTTCATCCCAGGACCGAGTTCCTGTCCCTGTGTTACAGGTTTGGAAGAAATTCTCATGTTCTTCAAGCCACACCTCAGAATGAACTTGGAGACTATTATGTACTGAATGTTTTCATGTCCCCCCAAATCCATACGTTGAAGCCTTAACCATCCCCCAGTGTGATGGTATTTGGAAATGGGCCTTTGGGAAGTACTTAAGAGTAGATGAGGTCATGAGGCGCTGCCCCTCATGATGAGATTAGTGCCCTTATAAGAACAGGAAGAGAAGTTCTTTCTTTCTCTGACATTTGAGGGCGTAGCCAGGAAAAGGATCCTCACCAGGGACCAAATCTGTGCACCCCTTGATCTTGGACTACCCAGCCTCCAGAGATGTGGGAAATAAATCTTTGTTGTTTAAAAAACTAATAATAAGAGTGCAGCCGAGCAACAGCTTGGTTAACCTTAACAGATCCTGAGCGAAAAATATCCAGCTGAGCACGCTTGAACCTCTCATTTACAGGACTAGGCTCTAATAAAGGTGTGCTTTTTAAGCTGCTAAGACTAGTGGCTTTTTATGCAGCCATAGGAAACTAATACATGGGATTTAACAAATGTTGAATCTAGATAGCACGTAAGTATCCATTGTATTTTCTTTCAACTTTACTGAATGTTGTAAAATTTTCAAAATAAAAGTTTAGAAAATTTGTACAATCCCTCTTCTGGGTACCTACCTGAAAATTTGAAAACATTTATCCGTAAAGCTATATGTACCCCTATGTTCATTGCACCACTATTCATGGTGGCCAAGACATGGAAACAACCAAAGTGTCCTTCAACAGATGATTTGATAAAGAAGATGTGGTACATATATACAATGGAATACTACTCAGCCATCAGAAAAGATGAAATACTGCCATTTTCAACAACATGGATGGATCTTGAGACTATCATGCTAAATGAAATTAGTCAAACAAAAAGTTGAAAACCACATGATTTCACTCACATGTGGGATATAAAACTGAAAGCAATAAATGAAAAAACAAGACAAACAAACAAAAATTAATAGACATACACAACATTGTGGTTATCAGAGGGAAAGAGGGTCGAAGGGGTAAAAAGGGTGAAGGGGGTCAAATATATGATGGAAGAAGACTTGACTTTGGGTGGTGAACACACCATGCAATACACAGATGATGTATTATAGAATTGTACACTTGAAACCTATATAAATTTATTAACCAAAGTCACCACAATAAATTTAATAAAATTAAAAAAAAATTGTTGATAGTTTGCAGTGTAGGATACTATGTTAAGATCTAAATGTTGTAAATAATTACTTCAGGAACTTGATAAAAAATATTGACTTCAAGGCCCAATTCTCAGACTCTAAGCAAGTCTGAGGTATGGTCCAAGTATCCTTCTTTGTAAACGTAAGTCCCCACCCTATTCATAGATGTTCATGATAGTTTTCTTGGGAAAACCTGTTCTAGTGGTGAAGAGACAATTGGAGACATAGTGTAAAGGTGTGTGTCACTCCACAGCACTGTCCTTCTCACAGAGCCACCGCTCGATTTAACAGTGAGTGTCCTGTGTGGTACACTGGGCATCTGGAAATGAGTGCCAGTCACAAAGCCTGTTAAGCTACAACTGGGAAACCTTGGTCAGAGAAGGAACAAAACCATGTGATTACCTGAAAATGCCTATACTCTTTACTCTTAACACTTGATCTTAGCCAAAGGCCGAGAAGCAATGAAAGAAAAGCAACAACAAAAATTGGATAGTTATTTTTCTACCTTGTTTTCATTTTCAGTTGGTTTGGGGACTGCCCATCATCCCAGCTCAAGTGCATTTATAAACACCCTTGTTAAAAAATTACAAATGGGAATTATATATTCTTACTTAGTTTTCACAGAGCTGTGGCATCTAGACTATTTTCTCCTCCCTTTGCATAAAAAAGGAATCATTTTTATGTGTCAGAGCTAGGAAGGCCTCAAAGAAGGCACGAAGATGAACCTTCTATTAATCTATTAGTTGCCTGGATCGTCTTGATGTTCATTAAAACAAAGACAAAATTCTGTTATAGACCTAATTCTTAAAACAATGTCTGTTACATTCAACTGCTGGCCAGTTTGCTGAGGAGGGCAGTTTCTAAGGGATATATGGTCCCTGAGGGCTCTGTGAAGGTATCATTCCTTCTGGAAGTTTTCCCTTATCCTCGGCCCTCCTCCCCCCACGTCTGGGACAGGTGTTCTACCAGCAAAGACTGTATTTTATTGGCATTTCTTTTCACTTTTCTCTCTTTCCTACTGTGAGCTCCTTGAGGGGAGCAGTTATGTTTCCTTGGTCTTCACATGTCTAGTGTTTAAATCAGAGGGTGGCACAGAGTCTACGTCAAATAAATAACTTCAATGAGTTACAGCTGAATTAGAAACACTGAGACTATTTAACATATGTAGAATGTTATCGGTATCTTTATTTATTATGTTTCTTTTATTGTTGTTTTAGGGAATATGAATACACAAAGGTCTTTTATGATTAAGGGCTGACTCACATGGCCTGATGGCCTGCACAAGTTGCAATGTGAACTGCAGCTGATGGTTAAATTTTCAGGAATTGTGTACCAGTAAGAGGTTGGTAAGTAATTGATAGCTTGAAATTGGCTGTGGCGGGGGTACTTATACCACAGAAATTGGCAAATGTTACAAATCAGGGCCTTTTTCTTCAGAGAACTGGTTACCAGCATATCAGTTTCCACCGGGTCACAAAGAAGTGTGCTTACACTGTACCCAAGAGAAACTTGAATGCTATCATTTGAGAAGATAATACAAATCAACACAAGAAATTAGAAAATAACAAAATAAAATGTAGCCAGGCCCTAAATTTAATATAATCAAGAGCCAAAGTTATAACACAGGTAATTAATGAGACAGGCATCCAAAAAGGGAGGTGTCACAGTCAACCAAAATAACGAGGGAGGCATTAGAGAGGAGGTGAAGAGAGAGCAGGACAGAGAGTAGGACATTATTCTGGTAAGGATACAAAAAAGGCTGAACACAATTAGGCAAATGGAGCTAAATACCTCACAAGTGTCTGGAGGCCACATGAAACACAGCATGGCCTGGTGAGGAGAGCCCCAGTCAAACACTCCCCGCTTCTGTAGAATTTGGTTATTAAAAGTGCCACCTCTCTTGTCTTGATGCAATGACAGTAGAGTCACAGATACTTAGAATTTAATAATTAATATAATTACATGGGCTGTGCCTCCTCTTTATTTCACTTATCTTAGTTATGACCTACGTCCCCCATTTTAAAAAGTCATCTCAAAAAAACAAAACAACAACAACAAAATAAAAAGCAACTCCTCTCCACCCTTTCTACTTACTGCTTCCAGTTCTCTTCATAAATGTTTCTTTCACATTTCCTCAAAAGCTTTGGGGGTTATTTGCATTTATTTCTCTTAAACAGCTTTATGGGATTTTTACCATCAAAATATGCTTTTGAAAAAATCACAAATCTTCATAATCCAGCTTAGGGCTAAACAAATGCACCTGATATTAAGCAAAGTACCAACTCCAGGCCTTTCCCTATAAAAAAATGATACAAAATCATCAATAACACTCAACTCCAGGACGAAAAGAGAAATGAAATATTGAAGATTAAAAATGCTCCAAAATTTGGTTTCTATAGATTTGCCCTTTCTGGACATTTCCTATAAATGGGATTATATGTCTGACTTTTTTACTCAGCATAATGGTTTTTAGATTCATCCATTTTGTTTCATGTATTGGTAGATACCCTCCTTCCCTCCCAGCAGAGGGATGATAACCTTGTGTTTGAAATCAGCTGTCCGCCATAGCAGCAATAAGCCTGCAGGTTATTTTATGATTAAAGAAAAATAGAAAAAGGTTTAATAATGATAGACATAAATGATTCAGACAGCACTGCCAATACTACCAGTAAATCATACATTTTCAACGTGTAATTTCTATTCAGGGTACCACTGAAATGCATTTTTAACTTATTTTGAGAATCAGTCCAAAAAATAATAGAATTTTGATTTTTTTTGCAGATTAAGTATCCCATCTAGATTAAGCGTTATATATGTAAGGAATCAACACGATACCATATAGAGACTCAAAATATATAATATTTTTTGTCCCTTCTTTACTTCTCATTCATTTGTTCACTCAATAAATATTTATTGAGTGATTACTACGTTCTCATAAGTATGTTAGACCTCAGAGGCTGTAACTATATCTACATGCCCAGTGGCAGAACAACTTTACTTGACTACATAGTTATTTCAAATTTTCTACTGACTTCGCTTCTATTTAGCCAGATGGTCATGAAGAGGTTCTACTGATAATTATGGTCAGTATAAGTTAGAAACCCTTTTGTTTCCCTATGCATGTCTTAACTTCTCATGGGCTATGTTTCATCACTTTATTCCCAGCACTTAGCTCAATGCCTGACACAAAAGAGACTCAGATAAGTATTAGTTGAAATATAAATAATAATACTAATGCTAAATGACAGTTAATGCTAAATGACAGTCTTTCCACTATGTGTGGTCGGAGGCATATTCGGTTCACCTGATGTTTTCCTCATCTGATAAATCATAAAGACAGGCAGCGTGGGTGGTTCCTAATCAAATGGGTCAAGCCTGGAGTTATTGTAAAGAATCTGAAAATCCACATATATTATAAGCCTTATTAAAAACTGAATACACTATTTGTCATATGTGCACACACATACACATACATACATACATATAAGTTTCACATGCATGTAGATTTTTGTGCCTAAGAAAATCAGTATCATTTAAAAGCATTACTGAATTTACAATGGCTTTTGCTCATTATATACTTTCTTTTTTAAAGCTTTTATTTTATCTTTATTTCTTTTTTAAGGTTGTCCTAAATCTATTTTATTTTTTAAGATGATTCTTTTTGTGTGTGTGTGATAAGAACACTTAACACAAGATCTACCCTCTTAGCAAACTTTTAAGTATTCAAAGAAGTTTTGTTAACTATAGTCTCTATGCTGTTCAACAGATCTCTCTAGGACTTATTCATCTTGGATAACTGAGACTTTGTACCCTTTGACTCATCCACCCCACTTCTACGAGCCCCAGCCCCTGGTAACCACCATTCTACTCTGTGCTTCTGTGAATTTGACTAGTTTAGATTCCTCAGATAGGTGGTATCATGTAATATTTGTCCTTCTGTGTCAGATTTATTTCACTTAGCAGAATGTCCTCCAGGTTCATCCATGTTATCACAAATTATAGACTCTCCTTCCTTTTAAGTCTGAATAATATTCCACTGCATGTGTATACCACATTTTCTTTATCTAGTCATCTATTGATGGGCATTTACATTGCTTCCATGTCTTGGCTATTGTGAATAATGCTGCAATGGGAGTACAGACATTTCTTCAATGTCCTGATTTCAATTCCTTTGGATAAATACCCAGAAGAGGAAATGCAGGATCATATGCTAGTTATATTTTTTTATTTGTTTAAGGAAATTCCATACTATTTGCCATAGCAGCTGTACCAATTCACATTCCCACCAACAATGCACAAGGATTCCCTTTTTTCCACATTCTCACCAAAACTTACCTTTCCTTCTTTTTTTTTCTTCTTAAATAGCCATATTTGGAGCCATTCTTAGGAGAAATGTTCATTTTTCCTTTGCCTGTGTTTTAATTGGATTTTTTTTGTTTTTGCTATTGAGTGTAGGAGTTCCTTATATATATAGAATATATTAACCCTTTATCAGAAATACAATTTGCAAATATTTTCTTCCATTCTTTAGTTTGCCTTTTCATTCTATTTATTGTTTCCTTTGCTATGCAGAAGCTTTTTAGATTGACGTAATCTGACTTGTTTATTTTTGCTTTTATTGCACATATAAAAAATACAACTATTTTGACATTTGAAAGACCTCCATGCTCCAACAGGGCATCACTGGAATGTCTTCTTGCATCATTATTGAAAATGTTATTATTCCTTGAAGATAGAGCAGTGGTGCCCTAGGAAAGGCTCTTTCAAGTTATTCACAAAATAGAGGACTTTGCAAATAGCAACTTCTATTTTTTATCATTGAATGTAACTCTTGATTAAGCCTGATGACCTTTAATGTCCCATCTAGCGAAAATATCTGTGGTTCCAATTGAACAAAAAGCAGAATGTAAGTGTTTACTTAAGTGTTTACTTTGGATATAAATACAGCAAACAACCAAGTGGAAAGTGGAAAATGTAACCAATTAACTTCAAAAGTACGAAAAGTGAGCATTTTCTTTTCTTTTTTTTTTTTTTTACTAAAACTACTGATGTGATTTGCTGTTTTGTCATATTATCCACCTCTATCATACTGACATGGCATTGTTCTCCAGAGTAAGTTTTACATATGAATAGAATGACCAGGCCACGTCCTATTAACCAACCGTAGCTGTTAATTCTCCGTTAACCAGACCCATACCCATGCCCAAGTGTAATGGCCATAAATGTTTTACAATGGGTATTTCTTCTAAACCACTATACTCCTCCCTGCACATGGGAAATGCACAGACCAAGGGTATAATGTTCAGACATTATAGGGAGGCTGCGTCCTCTTGTCTTTGAATTGCATTCATGTGAATATATATCTATATATGTACATAAACACATACCTATGTACATATACATGTATCCATATGAAGAATAAATAATGTGGATAATAAAATGAAGAGAGTGAAATGGTTGTAACTTGTTTGGAAATATAAGCAACTATAGTGACCAATAAAATTACATTTAATGCAATATTTAACCTATTTATAGAGATGTATGTTTTCACTCTATGTTTTTCTTTTTTTTTTCAATTAAAAGTTAATGAGGTGACCATTGTTAGTAAAGTTACATTAGGTTTCAGGTGTACAATTCTGTAATACATCATCTATATATCACATTGTCTGTTCACCACCCAGAATCAGTTCTCCTTCCATCACCATATATTTGATCCCTTTTACCCTCATCTACCACCCTCTGGTAACCACTAAACTATTGTCTGTGTCTATGAGTTTGTTTCTTCATTTGTTTGTCTGGTTCCCTTGTTGTTTTCAGTTGTATATACCACATAAATGAATGGGACTATATCAAACTAAAAAGTTTCTGCACAGCAAAAGAAACCATTGACAAAATAAAGAGGCAACAAACCAAATGGGAGAAGATTTTTGCAAACACCACCACTGATAAAGGGCTAATACCAAAATATATAAGGAACTCACAGAACTCAACAGCAAAAAAACAAACAATCCGATTAAAAAGTGGGCAGAGGACCTGAATAGACATTTTTCCATAGAGGACATACAAATGTCCAACAGGACATATGAAAAAATGTTCAACATCACTAATCATGAGAGAAATGCAAATCAAAACCACAATGAGATATCACCTCATACCCGTTAGAATGGCTATCATCAACAAGACAAATAATAACAAGTGTTGGAGAGGCTGTGGAGAAAAAGGAACCCTCATACACTGTTTATGGGAATGCAAATTCGTGCAGCCATTATGGAAGGCAGTGTGGAGGTTCCTCAAAAAATTAAGAATAGAATTACCATATGACCCAGCAATCCCTCTCCTGGATATCTACTCCCAAAATCTGAAAACATTTATCCGTAAAGATGTATGTACTCCGATGTTCATTGCAGCTTTATTTACAGTGGCGAACACATGGAAACAACCAAAATGTCCTTTGGTAGATGATTAGATAAAGAAGATGTGGTATATATACACAATGGAATATTCTGCCATAAGATGAAATAGTGCCATATGCGACAACATGGATGGATTCTGAGATTATTACGCTAAGCGAAATAAGCCAGACAGAAAAAGTCAAGAACCATATGATTTCACTCCACATTAACTTGCCAAGAACTTTGAGAATAAATGTCTGCATGATTGATATTAAAATGGAATTATTTCGGTGCCAGTTTTGCCTGAAGCCCCAAGTCCTTACCTCCGGGATTTGAAAACAAGATGGTCAGGAAAAAAGTACTTATGTCTCAATTTCTCAGTCATATTGAGGATATAAAATTGATATTCATACTGAGGGTTCAAAATGGTAGATTCGAAGATTAAAGTAGAGTTTGTTTCGATAAGTTTTCCTATAAGCGTCATCCCATAGGGAGTGCCGGGGAGTTTGTCACTCACCTCCATCCTAGAGAAAGGATTGGGAAGCTTGATGTGTGTCCCCTGGGCTTGGGCTCAGGCCTGTCTAATTCCTGTCTAAAAATCTATAGGAAGAAATGGCAGCTGACAAACAATTCTGGCAGTGCCCTGAAAAGCAGGTGCTGTCATCGACACTGAAGCAACTTATGCTGTCAAGGACACTGAAGATGGCAGATGTCAAGTGAACAGAGGGGATGGTGGACTAGGAACCCATTTAGAGATGGACTCCAGGCTGCCAAGATACTTGGATTACATCTAATGAGATGACTCCAATCTACTGGCATGCTGTTCTAATTAGTGAGAAAATGCACTATAATAAAACACCTTCATTAGAAGAATCAGGAAATTATCAAGTAGAAATCATCTTAAATTAATATTAAAAAAATTGTCTCAGAAGGAGAGATGTGTTTTCGTGTTAACATCTGTAGGATTGTGAATGGAATACCAACTCTGGATGCCATGCAGTTGTCTATAAAACTTTTCCTCTACCTTGGACTAGGGACTGAGCCACCTTTGCAAACTATGCCACTGCACATTCACCTCATCAACAAAGCTATTCTAGAACATTCCATGCACTTGCTTCTTATTTGTCTTTATGACTTAATGCTTGGCCCTGTAAGTAGCATTCACATTGATTCCAATGAGAAATCTAGTGGGTGACTTAATGGAAAATGAGGAAGGGAGGTGTCAGTATCTCTAGCTCACTGGAAGTTGAGAAGAGGGGATCTTAGGACAGGCCAAGGTCCTGAAGAGAAAATAAAGTGAAGAGCTGGATATCAATTCCATGTATGTTTGATACTTTTCTTAATAATTTAACTTTTAACTCTGAAACAAAACACTTCTGAGTTTAAAAATATCAATAAAACATTATAGCATAATACCGTATAATGTGTAATCACACAACGTGTATTTTAAAACAGAGAAATATAGGTCCCAGGTAGTGTCTTTTTGCATCAGTATCGAAAATGTTATTATTCCTTGAAGATAGATCAGTGGTACCCTAGTAAAGCCTCTTTCAAGTTATTCAGAAATATTGAGAACTTCACCGCTAGCAGTTGCTATTTTTATCATTGAATGCAACTCTTTCATGACCTCATGACCACTCCAGATGCTTTCAGCCACAATGTAGTGTGTTTTAGTCTCTCTGACTCAGTGTAACCAGCAATGTTGACATAAGCTCCAATGCTTTCACCAAGTAAATCTGGCTCTCCAGTATCTGGGGAAACGTTAGGAGGATGTGAGTTAGACCCCTGTGTTGAATTGTGCTGTGCACCCATCTCTGGCCAATAAAATGTGAGTGGAAAAGACGTGCCACTTCCACCAAGCATTTTATGTATTTGCTGGTGTGAGACCACTCTTCCTTCCAGCACAGTAGCCAGCAGTGTTCCGATGGGTGACAATCATGAGAAATGCCTTCGGGTGCCTGTGGCGAACAGGTAATGAGAGTGAGGAAGAGAACTTTGTTTTAAGCCACTGAGATTTGGAGGTTATTTGTACGAAGGTCTTATTTCCTGCCTCTTTCCTGATATCTGCTGTTCAGGTCACTTATTCAATATGCCTGGACTATAAGTTAGTGCATCTTTCTGTTTACAAAGATCTATGAATTCTATAATTGAAGCTCAGGGTGATATAGATGATATGTTTCCCATTAAATGTCACTCAAACATCAACTGATAATGAACAGTAATTGTGGATTTACACAAAAACCCACGAATGGATTTTTTTCATTTTGTAAGATAAAAATTAGATGCATTTATCAGGCTGATAACAGAATAGTAGTATCATTGAGAATAGTGTCAGAAGTGTGACAGCTGCAATGATGGCATTGCATTCCTTCAGGAACCATGAGGCCCACTGACTGCCTTCAAGCTCTCTGCATTCAGCTCAATCCACTTTAAATTAAAAATAACCAGGGAGTGTTTCCTATGAGCATCACATTCTAACACACATAATAATGGGGTACTGTACAATTTGGTGAACCACAGAGTTATAGAAATTACACATAGAAGATCAGATGGCTTCACACGCACACACACACAAAAGTGGTTAGATTCACAATAGGTTTAAAGGGAAAATGTGTTATGGAAATACGCTGCACTGCTGGTCCAGGGAAGCCTTTTCCAACAGAGGAGGGGCCGGGCCCCATCCACTGCTGCCTGTGGCTGAGCAGGTGAGTGGATCTGCTCTGGGTGCTTAGCACTAGGTAATACATTTGTCTGCAGATCTAAACCACATCCCCCAGTGTAGCCTTTATCAGTAACAATGGTGGTGATTTGACCCGCTTGGCCTTACTGCTCTGTCCTGTTTCTCCATTTGTCCAGAATATAAGCAGGACATCAGGCACTATATATATCGGCCTCCAAAGAGCAACAGAAAAGTTTAATGGAGAAGCCCAGTCTTAAGCTGAGCTCAGAAAGAAGGAAGAAACATGGTTTGGAAGGGAGAAGGGTGGGAAGCATTTCAGGGTGCAGTACTGCTGCACAAAACTAAGGACGGACGTTCTGAACTGACTATATCTTAAATTCTCTAAAGCACTTGCACATACATGATAAGAATGTTTAATTTTTATTACAATGTATAATTTCTCAGATGGTCAGTGTAAGGACCTATATGCCCTCCTGTAGGAGCCTGGGATACCTAGTGAAGGAGACAGACACAGGTTCTGCTTTTGTGGTTGCCATTATAATGTCAGACAAAAAACAAGTGATAAGTACATAAAATATTTTTAGATGTTAATGAGTACCATGAATAAAAACAAAGGAAGGCAAGAGGACAGAGAATAATGGGCTTCCTCTTTTGGACAGGTGGTTAGGGAACTCTGGTCTGTGAAGAGGGTATTTGAGCAGGGTCCCCAGTGCAGAAAGGTAATGAGGCCCAGGGAAAGATGGGGAAAGAAGAATCTCAGACAAAGGGAACAGCAGCAGCACAGACCCAGAGAGAAAGCCAGTATAGTTTTCTAGGAGGCCCGCTGCCAAGCAGAAGAGAAGGGGTGAATGCAGGACATAAGTGATAACAGGCTGGTAGGAGGCCTTAAGAAAAGGCCAGTGAGAAACAGGGCAGCTTTCAGAGATGGTAAAGTAATTAGAACACGCTTGTAAATGAATCTGCTACAATGTAGGGTATCTCCAGGAGCGCCAGGAAAACTGGCCAAAGGCCATTAAAATATTTCAGGTATGAGATAATTAGCACTTAGCCTTAGGCAGGTATTGCAGGCGCCAAAATTGGAACACTCACGCTAAGGTAAAGTTGGCAGAGCTTGGAGACATTTTGGATGACAAGGGCAAAGAGGAAAGAAAAATGATAGACAGTTCAGGGTCACTGACCTGATTTCACTGCCAGTGATGGCAGAGATGGGACCTGGGGACATCTAATAAATGACCACTCCAAATGGAGAGGTAGTCAACAATGACATAACTTGCACACAAAAAAATTATTGTCCAGCCATGTTTTTTAAATAAAAGAGTTGTCCAGATACAAAAAAGAAAATCAAAATAAAGGCAATAAAAAAGAACATTAACACAAACTCACTAATCTCAAAATAAACTTCTAAAAGAGATTTCATGCTCAGTACTGAAAACAAAATAAATACGCTTAACCAGTTGATACTGTAATACAATCATTTTAATTATGTATCCTCAAACAATAAAATGAAGATTTGTGTTATTTGATTACTTTGTTAGAAGGAAAAACTAAATATGCATCTTTTGTCTTCTTCAGGGACCAATGAGAGGCCAAGAAATTTGAGAACTTTCAGAAAGCCCTGAGAAGTACATTGTCCAAAATTTATGTTCATTAGAAGAAAAATAATGCAAATGGCCTAGAATGCCCAGTTAACTAGGAAATAAAGCATGTTTAAAATAAGTGTT
The DNA here is from genome assembly GCF_057876585.1 of Rhinolophus sinicus. Taxonomy (NCBI): domain Eukaryota; kingdom Metazoa; phylum Chordata; class Mammalia; order Chiroptera; family Rhinolophidae; genus Rhinolophus; species Rhinolophus sinicus. The sequence goes on from NC_142506.1 coordinate 50,911,215, forward strand.
TAAAATACATATGTTTAAAGTAAAATTGTTTCCTCGGCCTCAAAATGAGATTTCCAGTAACCTTCTAGTTTGAGAACATGAAAAACAAACACAAATGAAGATACTTAATCTTACAAATGAATGCTGTATTTTATGTAGAATGATTCTTCAAATCTAATATTTAGGTATTATCTAGTTTTTAGAAATGGCCAAATGGATCACAAGCTGAGAATCAGAAATCCTTTTTTTTGAGTCCCCTCTTCTTTTCTCTAAGCCTCAATTACTTCTTAGTCCTTCTTATATGACTAAATACCACAGGGCTTATGATGTGTAGTCAGAAATCAATCATATTTAATCCTCCCAGACAATTATTTCAAGTGCTAGGTGCTATGCTAGGATCTCTAATATAAGAATTCCTAAATTTACATCCCCCCAACACACACACATACACTCCAGATTGAGTGATACACGGATGGATGGATGGATGGATGGATGGATGGATGGATGGATGGATGGATGGATGGAGAGACAGATAGTGGGTAGATAGCTAGATGCCTTCATTGAAGAACTTGTAGCCTAGGTTTGACAGGGCAGTCAGTACACCGCCCTCAGCTGTTGGCCACCTCAGGGTTTGCCCAGCTACTGCCTCACTCAAGGCCATGTCCCTTCCCATAATCTAATGACACAATCAACCTGAGGACATAAAGCCCTGCCTATTCTGGCCTAACTTGGGACAAACCTGAAGGCAATTCTTATTTCAGAGCTCCCCATGAGGTCTCTGCCACTAGGCCTGTGTTTAGCCCAGATTCTCCCTCTCCTCCCTCCAGCTTCCTTCTGTTCCTTTCTAGATGTTGGTGGCAAGGATACTTCTTAATTAGCATCTCATATCCCAAATTCTGACTACAGTCTGCCTCCTGGACACGCATGCATATATATTTACACACACACACACACACACACACACACACACAAACATATCTGTGAGTATACACACATATTTTTAAAATCCCTACCATGCTATGTTAGCATGTTATCAGTCACTCATCTGTTAGGACGGGCACGTCCATTAGTGCATCTTGCATTCCTATGTCATGGGTAATTCTTGTTAAAAAAAAAAAAAGGAAAGGAACGGGATGGAACAGAAAAGACAGTGAAAATGGAAACTGGAAACAAGCGCCCCTCTGCTCCTGCTGAACACCCTTCTGCCTACCTCTAGGAGCCCTTGTTGGCATTAGCTTCCCAAAATTCCGATTCTCTGACATGAGTCAGCAAAAAGGGAGAAGAGTTGAGGCTAGAAAAGCTTTGAAGGTAAGCGAGGGGACTCCCCACACTGCCTTCCCTCCATGATTCACAGCTGAGTGCCTTGGTTTGCTCCACATGGTAAACCACCTGCTGTAAGAAGTCGTTAAGAGCTCATGTGAGAATCATTCTCATCAAGACTTAAGTAAAAGCTGGTTTCCAAGGAAGGGATGTTTCTCATCCATATGGCTTGGAAGTAGATCCATCAGGCAGATTCCAATGGCCATTCCAGATGCAGAAATGATCACGTTTGTCTGGGGTCAGCAAACATTGCTCACAGGCCAAATCTGGCTTGACACCTGTTTGGCTCATGAGCTAGGAATTTTTTTAGGTTTTTTAATGGTTGAAAAGTATAGAAACAGAATATTTCATGATATAAAAATTATATGAAATTTAAATTTCAGCATCCATAAAGTTTTATTAGAAAACAATCATGCTCATTCATTTACATATTGTCTATGGTGACTTTTGCCCTATAATTGCACAGGTGAGAAGTTGTGACTGATATCATAAGGCCCACAAAGCCAAGCATTTACACTATCTGACCCTTTACATAAAACATTGGCTGAGTCCTGAGCCATATGATTTAGGATTCCATGGGCAAAATATCACACATCTGCTTACTGGTAAATGCCCCAATTTAAGTATTAACACAGACTTCCTACATATACACATGTCTACAAGTACCTAGCTTCTCACAAAATATTAAACACCTTGCACAGAACTACACAATGATTTATAGAACACAATGCAGACTCTAACCTTTCTTCATATCTTTTCAGGTCAAAGTATCTGCATTAAGCATGAAGCTGGAAAAACAATATTTTTCAAATAAATGAAAGGCATTCTGGTTTTGAAGAAGCATGAATAGATATGTCTTTTAACATGCAAGCAACACAGAAGTTTACCAGCAATTATGACACCTGTTTTAGTGTAAAGAGTGTTTTAGAAAAAGATCCAAGATAGCAGAGTAAACACTATGCCAGCTTCCTTCCAGGGAAGGAAAAACTACAACTAAATTATAGAACAATAAACCTGGAGAACCATCTGAAGTCTTGCTGAACAGAAGTTTTATAACTAAGGATATAAAGAAGCCATGTCAAGACTGGTAAGAGAGGCAGAGATGCAAAATGGGCCCCAAACCTCCGTGTGGTGCTCAACAATAAAGAGAGACATCTTGACCACAGAGATTCCTCCAGAGGAACAAGGGAACCCAGCCCCCCACACCAGGCTCCCCAGCCTGAAGTACTGATGCTGGTAAGAGGAGCCCCCACAATATCTGGCTGTGAAAAACAATGCATCTAGGTGGGAAAGAAGACTGTAGGAAACCCAGATACTCTCTTAAACAGCCGCGCACAGACTCCCTCACTCCCAGGCACTCACCTTGGGCTCCGGTGGAGGGACAGTGGAAGGACAGTTGATTCGGAGGAGCATCAGAGGCATATAGGAGGCAGACTGAGGTGTGTGGCCTCGGGGCAAAAGCTGGAGGACAGTTGCCATTTTCTCTGTGTGGGCTTCTCCCGGCAGCCGGCAAGCAGGTGCCATCTTTCCTGTGTTAAGCCCGCCCCCATGTAGCCAAATCTGAATCTGATTGATCTGGTGAGTTCCACTGCTCCACCCTGCTGACTCACTGAGACCCTGCCTCACCCAACTCCTGCAATGATGGAGGCACTTTTCTCTGCAAGCCACCAGCTCTGCCCACATTGCACTCTTTCTTGAAAAACAGAGTCTGTGGGCCTGAGGCAGGCAGCGACTGGCCTCACTGTGCTCTGAGACTTTTGCTGAATGGCTCCAGGCTCAGCACCTGCTCCAAACCAGAATCTACATTAATCTAGTGACCACAGCTGTTCCTACTTTAGTGACTCCCTTGGCCCTGCCTCACCCAACTTGCATATTCCATGAGGCTTTATCACTAGCTGAATCTTAAGGGAGCTGGCAGGAGGCAGCAGGCCTTGCAATGTCCTGGTTTACGAGGAGCTACCACAGGCCTGGTACTGGTGGCAGGCATTCTTGGCTCACAGTGTGGCCTTTCCCACATGCATCCAGTTTTAGCACAGACAGCAAACAACCATGGATCATATTGTAGCTCCTACCAGGTAGTCCCCTGCTGCTCACAGATAGTGGGTGACCTAGGGCTGTACTGGAGACCCTCCCAAGAGGTCCCAGAAACAACATACTTGGAAGTTGGCTTCAGACCACAGCAGAGCACCACCCAATTAGCCCTAGAAGTGGCTCACTAAAAAGACAGTCTCAACAGGCACCAGAACCCACCGGGGTGCATCCCACTCAGTAGGGTAAGCCCCCCCCACAGCACCCCATAAGCTGGAGACGTGGTCAAACCCCACAGCCAATCAGCCTAAGGGTCAATCCCACCCACGGATGTGCCAATATCAATCAAGGCTCAACTATAACAAGAGGGCACATGCAACCCACACAAGGGACACTCCTGGAGCGCCAGGAGCAGGTGACCAGGGAGACTGCTTCGGTCCCATAGGGCACTTACTACATAAGGCCACTTGGGAAGACTGGGAGATGTAACAAATATACCTAATACATAGAAACAAATGCAGGGAGGCAGCCAAAATGAGGAAACAAAGGAATACTTCCCAATGAAAGAAAAGGAGAAAACTCCAGAAAAAGAACCTAACGAAATGAAGGCAAGCAGCCCACCAGATACAGAGTTCAAAACAATGTCTATAAGGCTGCTCAAGGAACTGTTGATAATGTCAACAAAGAAATAGTAAGCATAAAAAGGGACATAGAAAAGAACCAGTCAGAAGTGAAGAATACAATAACTGAAATGAAGAATGCACTGCAAGGAATCACCCACAGGCTAGATGAAGCAGAGGATCAAATCAGCAATTTGGAAGACAGCATTGCAGAAAACACCCAATTGGAACAGCAAAAAGAAAAAAGAATCCAAAAATTGAGGATCGTTTAAGAGACCTCTGGGACAACATCAAGCATAACAACATTTGCATCACAGGGGTACAAGAAGGAGAAGAGAGGGAACAAGGGATTGAGAATCTATTTGATGAAACAATGATTGAAAACTTTCCTAAGCTGGTAAAAGAAATAGACATATTAGCCCAGAAAGTGCAGAGTCCCAAACAAGATGAACCCAAAGAGGCCCATACCACAACACATTATTATAATTAAAATGACAAAGGTTAAAGACAAAGACAGAGAGTCCTAAAAGCAGCAAGAGAAAGGCAACTAGTAAGTTATAAGGGAGCTCTCATAAGGTTGTCAGCTGATTTCTCAGTAGAAACTTTGCAGGCTAGAGGAACTGGCACAAAATATTTAACATGATGAAAAGCAAGGATCTACAACCAAGGTCCTTTATTCAGCAAGGCTATCATTTAGAAATGAAGAAAAGATAAAGAGCTTCCCAGACAAGGAAAAGCTAAAGGAGTTCATTATCACCAAATCAGTATTATAAGGAATGTTAGAGGGGTTTCTTTAAGATGGAAAAAAAATCATAATTATGAATAATAAAATGGCTATAGCTACATATCTATCAACAATTTCTTTCAATGTAAATGGATTAGATGCTTCAATAAAAAGACATAAGAGGGCTGAATGGATAAGAAAACAAAACCCTTACATATGCTGTCTACAGGAGACACACTTCAGATTGAAAGACACACAAAGATACAAAGTAAAGGGATGGAAAAACATATTTCATGAAAATGGAAACAAACAAAAATTTAAAAGCTGGGGTAGCAATACTTATACCAGACAAAATAGACTTTAAATCAAAGGCTATAACAAGAGACAAAAAAGGCCCCAGTAATCCCACTTCTGGATATTTATCCAAAGAAACCAAAACTGCTACTTCAAGGGACATGTGCATCCATGGTTCTTTGCAGCATTGTTTAAAATTGCCAACATGGGTGTCCATTGATGGAAGAATGGATAAAGAGGAGGTGGCACAAATATACAATGGAATATTGCTCCACCATGGAAGGGAATGGGTTCTTGCCATTTGCAGCAGCATGGATGGACCTGGAAGGTATTGTGCTGAGTGGAGTGTAAGACAGAGAAAGACAGTTGCAAAGTGATTTCACTTTTATGTGGAATCTAAAGAACAAACAAAACAGAAACAAACTAAGAGATACAGAAAACATTTTGAAGGTTTCCAGATGAGAGGGGAGTTGAGGGTGTGGATGAAAAGGGGGAAGGGATTAAGAAATACAAATTGTTTGTCACAAAGTAGTTATGGGGATGTACGGTATAGGATAAGGAATATAGTCAATAATATAATAATAACTATGTGTGGTGTCAGATGGGTACCAGACTTATGGGGGTGATAAATGGGAGGGGTTGGGAGTAGAGTGTAAAAGGTGAAGGCATTGAGAAGTAAAAATTGGTAGTTACAAAAAAGTCATGGGGATGTAAAGTGAAGCACAGGGAATAGTCAATGATGTGGTAACAACTATGTATAGTGCCAGGTGTACTAAACTAGTCAGGGGGATCACTTTTTAAATTATACAAATGTCTAACCACTGAGCTGCACACCTGAAATTAATATAAAATAATATTGAATGTCAACCATAATTGAAAATTTTTAAAAGGCGAGGGGAGGTGAAGAGGAATAAGACATTCAAATTTCCAGGTATAAAACAAATAAGTCATGGGGCTATAACGTACAGCATGGGGAATATAGTCAATATTGTGATAGCATAGGACGGTGTCAGATGGTTAGTGGACTTATCATAGTGGTCACTACTTTAGGTACATAAATGTTGAACAACTGGTGTATCCCTGAAACTAATATAATATTGTATGTTAACTATATTTTTAATAAAAATCTTTTTTTAAAAAAAAGTGTTTTAGATCTGCTTCCCAAACTAAGGTAGAAAATCTTTTGTTTTTTCCCTAACAGTTCCAGAGTTATAATTCATTCCTGGGAGTCAGTGGTTTTGAAACAACAGTACTTATTCTTCAGATGTCTGAAATTATATGGTCAAAGATATGAGATTAGAAATGAGATTTCAATCCGAAAGGCCACCTTAAAGGTCAATTAAATACAGAAATGTCTGGGGTTCCCATATGCACTTCAAATCATAAAAATAATTTTGTTACAAATCTGTCTATGAACCCATCTATTTGTGTCTCCATACATCAATTTATTTATGCAATATTTCTCAAAACGACACTCAGGAGCTTATGCTTGTTCTTATTTTTCAAGGTATATTGAACTTTATGGAATCAGAGTTCACAAAAGAATAATTATTTTATCTTTTATATTGTTTGTGAACACATAATCCATTTTTATTACATCACTGGCTTACCTAAGAGGGCACAAGTCTTTCATTTTTGGTTATTCCAGCTTTAAAAGTCTTGCATAATTTAATCTCTCCTGAACCATCCAAGATTATGTTCTGTTACCCCCCTGACTCCACTCTATCTTGAGCCCTTGACTCACTATACACCAAAACATTAACTCTTCCCCCTACTCACCCTGTGTTTTCATGAACCCCATGTCCTTTGTATACACTGTTCATTTTATAAAGACTCCCCTTGGCTGTCTTATTTTATTCACAGATACCTACCCATCCTTCTAGAATAATCTAAACTGTAAGAACTTTCTAACTCCTACATGCAATACTTAACATTCCTTCCGTCTATCCATTCATTTATTCCTTATTAAACAAAATATCGGGCATCTATTATACACTCAAAAGTGGAAAAAGAAAAGATGTATTTCTGCTTGGTTAATAAGAACACCGAGCAAAGCATTATGAGCTCAAAGAAGGAAACATAGAAAAAAGGCACCTAAGTCAGATTGAAAATAGGTGACTATAGAAAGCATCTTTAAGAGGAGGTGATATTACGTCTATGCAGGACAAACATCATGCAGCCAGGTGGATGAAGGATGGGAAGGAGGTGTTCTGGGCCAACGGCACAGGAAATGGGAAACCAGGGCACCTAAGTCAATATGGCAGGAAGAAAATCTTTGCCTAGGGCGGTTTTGTCATACTTTAATAGAGCACTTAAAACTTCATATTACCAAGTAATATGAACCCCAGATTCTTATTTTAGCTCTTCCTTTTATAACCTTTCAGATGTAAGATTTCAATCTGGAAATGTTTGGGGCTAGGCATTTTCCCGGAGGGGACTTTGGAAAAGCAACGTTCCATCATCCTTGCCTTATCATCTGGTGGTACAGACCATGACTCAGCTCGCAAGATCGACAAAACACCTTTCTTCTAAAATTCCAAAGAGCTCTGGGTAAGACCTCACCCTCTATATAAAACTCATGCCAGATGATAAAATGATAGACATTACCTTTGTTCTTCTTCCAAACGAGGGAAGATGAATGACCCCTCACCTGAATGGTATGTGGAACAGGTGAAATAAGTAACAACCAAGAACTTGGATGTGGAAGGTGTGTTCGAATTTGAAAGTGTTGTTATAACTATCACACTCACAAAATTAATGTGAGTTTTATGTATAGGCTCTTCATACGTGTTATTAATTATACCTATAAAATAAGAGCTGTTTCACAGTGGTAATGAATCAGTTCAAAATTCAAATGGTGATTAGTCAATTTGATACCTATACTGTCCTGGAATTATGGGAAGAGTTGCATATTTTGTTGCATAGTTCCAGCTGTTTTCATTTAAATATGATTTCTCTTTTCCTGTCCCTATCAAACCATCCAGGTCTTGCTGCCTATTGTAAGACTTTCTGAAGTGGACTGCATTGTTTGCCACCTTTTGTTGGTTTGAAATCAGAAGGAATATGGTGGATGATGCATTTCAAATTTGGTTAGACATGAATTAATAGCACACAAACAATCTGTAGAAATGATGAAGAAATCTTCATAAAACAAAACACCCTCTTTCAGTAGAAGTTCCAAAATAGAAACCACATCATTCCAAGGTTGTGTCTTCATATGAAGATAATCAGAGTAACTGAAAGATAATTTTTGACGTTATTTAGCCATGAGACTTGCTATAGCTATCAACACATCCATAAGTAGCCATCAGAAGGATCCCGGAAGTTCTGCTACTGACACAGGGAACTCACTGCACTGACAGAACCAAAATCTCCATTCAGATCTAGCCAGGCCCCTTCATCTGAATGGTGTTTTTAAGACATGATTAAAAATGTTTACAAAAATGGCATGGACTATACTATTATTAATCATAATAACTGACATTCAACTTAATGCTTATTTCAATAAATGCCAGGAAATTTGTTTAACATTGTGTGTATATCACCTCATGTAATTATAGCTACTCTACTAAACAGGCATTATTATTCCCATTTTACAGATGGAAAAACTGAGGCTTAAAGTTGTAAATTTCTTTGCCAAGTTTGCATAGCCAGTAAATGGCAAAGCAGTTATTTGAATTAAGGCAGTGCAGAAGTGATTTTAAACCACAGATTCCAGTCCTTTGATAATTGCTGCCTTCATTAAAGCTGTCTTATGTTTAGAATGCAGACCTAAAGTCGATACATTGGAAATAACATTGTTATATCCAAAAAACGTGTAAAAGATGGTGGTTAGATTGTCTTGGGATTTACCACTATGAAAACTATATGATGGGAAGAGATATGCACAATGTCTCTTTAAGGACAGACTGGCTCCTCTGCCAGGAAAGCATAGATACTGTGGCTTATCACAGCCAATGGGATAGACAGGGGCTTACTCAGAGAAAGCTGAAGGGACCTGAAGTAAGCCTTTGTAGTGAACTTCCAACCCTTTCAGTGGAAAAAGGGTGATAAAGCTCAACTCTTCAGTCTTAGAGCTAAATGTGGCTTTGTGGAGATAACTGCGTAACACTCCTCTTTTCAAATACATGGTCACCAACCAGCTTTCCATCTGTAATTTGGCTTCTTATGGGTTTTACCTGTATGGAGTATTTGAATTGATTACAGGACACGATTTTGCACCTCTCTTGTCAATTTTCCCTGCAAATTAATAAATTCTACTCTGCTCTATGTCCAGTTTTATGAGCTGGGATCATCTGTGTTTGCATGCTGGGCGATGGGCGGACTCTCAGTTGTGCTAACCAAATCAGGTCCCTGAGTCTGTAGGGCCAGGCTGGTGGTCCCTGGAGCATACTGGGTTGACCTCACTGAACTCATGCTCAGCAACTTCTTGGGAACAGGACAGAGACAGGCCTTGGCAACCCCGAGAGTTTCCCTCGTGCCTCCCATTCAAAACTCCTAAAGATAAATCAAATCAAATTGGGAGTTTTATTCCAATACACTAGAATAGTTATCTGGATGGAGGGTAAACTATTTTTTACCAATTACTTTCCTATTATCTTTCTAGAGTTTGCCTGAGGTATCAGCAGCACATGAATTGGCCAGCAGAATATCAAAGCACACTGGCTCTGTTGAAAATTTAAACATGGTGGTCACTTCTAGTCATAACAATCCGTCCTATGCACTGATCTGGGAGGACAGGATCAGGGAAACGTGGAAGCATGAAAAGCACACAGGGCTTTTAATAACACGCCCGGTAGGATCTCCTTACCAGACTGACACACTCCAGGTTCTCAGAGAAGCCAGACACATCAGATGACACTAACTTTTAAAGAAATATTTCACACCAAATGAACTCACACCTCACTGAACATATCAAACACAAAATAATGCTTGGTATGTTTCATATTTCAAGAGCTTGACTTTCAAGAAATGTTAGCCGACTCTGGGTGGTAAACACACAATGTGATATATAGATGATGTAATACAAAACTGTACACCTGAAAACTATGTAACTATACTAACTATTGTCACCCCAATACATTTTAATTGAAAAAAAAAAAAAAAGAAGAACTGTTAGCCATATTTCTTTGACATTTTAAGGATGGTCTTTATTTGGTTGCAACAACCTGATAATAAAATATATTTGTTTTTTGAACTTGATCAGATCAATTCTTATCACTACCTTCTTACATAAGAGACAAAAATATTTACTTTTATAGAGAAAAGAGAGAGACATAAAGATAACTTAAGCATCCTTGAGCAAGAGAATACACTGTGAGAAAGTGGAAATACAGAATAGGACTGCAGAGAAGTAAAGAGAGAGACAGGTATTAGTGTGGGGGGAATGGAAGACAACCGGTTTAAAACATGAGAGTCATACAAAGTCCAATGGCTGACACTGAGAGGCTCTTTAAGGACATCTTGGAATTCCCAGACCTACTAATTACACTGGATATCTTGCTTTCAAATTGGTAAAAATTCTTTGTTGATAGATCTCACTATATGATTCAAAATATTCTCATGTACAAAAGTCTATAGACATCCAGCCTGAGAACCTCTCCTCTCCAGGCGATGGTCCTGGGGTATAGTTCTTTTCCCACCAGTAATTCACACAGATAATTGGGTGCATATTCCATGAAGGTAACGAAAATTATTTTGGGCCAAAGTCACAAGTAGGAAGGAGCGTACGAGTATATACGATCCCAAATTATAAAGAGGCATTCTGCAAGCGTTTCTATGCCAAACCCTACAATAAATAGTGCTTCTGTCATAATTACCCAGGTAATTATCATGCTGCATACATCCATACATAAAAAATGATGATTCTGATAAAAAGTAAAACAAGTCATTGATGAAGAGTGTCTTGAAGACCAGAGTTAGCTAAAACCAAAGCAGTGGTGGTGAAATGCAACGCATACTGGTGGTGGTGGTGGTCCTTATTTTGATTGTTTTTTATTATCTTTTGTTTCTGGTGACACTGAAAAATCAGTCATCTCAAATGAAATACTTTATAATGTGCTTGACACTGTGAAGAAAGAAAAAAAATCAATAGCCTTGTTATCATATTGCTATCCACGGTGATAAAAACAAGACAAGAGGAGCACAAACTAAATGGTTTCAATAAACAAAATATAAAAAGGAAAAAACATACAGCAAAGGGAAAGCCCAGTGGAAATCATGCACTTGGTTGAAAATCATTCTGCATTTTTTTTTAATCTTCCCCACATCTACGGTATGTCATCTGAGAAAGCACAACAACAGGGCTGTGTAGATGCCAGACCACTGCACTGTACCCCTGAAGCTGAAGCTGAGTAGTAATGAACGTTGACTATAATTTAATATATATATATATAGTCATGGGATGTGGAGTACACCATAGGGAATAGAGTCAATAGAATTATAACAGCTATATACCATGTCAGAGGGGTAGTAGGTTGGGGGAGGAAGGTTATCACTTTGTGCGGGGTATACATGTCCGTTAGAGTGTTTTGTACACCTGAAACTAATTTAGAAAGAAAGAAAAATAAAACAAAACAAAACCCTTTGGAGCCTTTTTTCCCTCTCTCTTTTGATTCTTTGCAATAATTAGCAGTAACGCCTACAATACTTCATGCAAACCTCTATTATAACTCTCTCACCATTATAATGATTTGCTTCAGTGCTTGTCTCTCCCAATAGACCGTGTGTGCTTGGAGGGCTGGAGTTCTTAATCATCTCTTTACATCCAATTTCAGCTCCTGATACACAGCACGTTAGTTAAAATGTCTGTTACACAACACGACGACAGGTTGAAAGCTCAGCTGTCTACAAGAGAGCCATCCAAGGGATGTGAATGAGCGAAAGCCAGGTAGTGGATGAGCAGTGGGGTGACTGTCACTCTGAGAAGCCCCTGACCCATCGAAACGGGACAGCTGGTAATAAGATCTCGCAGACTGCTGCCAAAGGCTTTTCTTGAGAAGCCAGGTATCAGAAGTCTGTGAAGTTTCCCGCATTTAAAAAACACTGTGCAGGCCAAACAAAGCACACCCACTAGGCAGGTTTTTGCCCATGGACCACGAGTATGTATGTACTTGGGATCAGTAAGTTCTAGTATTGAGGAAACTTTTTGTCACAGGAGTCTGACTGTAAAGCACTGTTCTCAGAGTTGCCAGTAAGGTCTTACATAAACTTTCGCATCACTGGAAACCATCTAACTCAAATGACCAGTCCCGTAACCCCAGTACTGAACTACACTATTCACACGCAGTTATACTGGTCAAATTTCCATCCCATTCCATTCAAATCTTCAGCTGCCACCATGTAAAGAGCTCGCTCCTTCTATATGTAAATTCTCATCACCTGATGGACTTATTTTGATCAAGAGCTGGGAGACCTAGCTATTCATAGTACAGCACGAGGTAGGCACTAAATTTGCGTAGTGCTTGATTGTTGGACACAGTGGTTTATATATTTATGTATATTTAACCAGCACTCATTCTGGGAATAGAAAATGTTGGATGGGTAACATATACAAATATGATTTTCTTAACCTTCCAATTTAATATTTATTTAACAAATAAGTACTTAATTCTTGCATACCATGTGTCAGCCTCTATGCCAGGGGTTGAGCACACAATGTTGGGGAAATCGGGCCCCACCCTCCAAAGCTCATACCTGAGAGCAGTGGTTCTCAGAGTTTGATACCCACCCCCCACCCCATGTCCAGAAGCATCAGCATCAGCTGAGAAATTGTCAGGAATATAAACACAGGCCCCATCTTCGAACCTCAGATCTACTGGAACTGAAATGCTGGGGTGGAGCCCAGCAATCCGTTGTAACAAGCCTCGTCTGAGAAGCAACATACTAGAGAACAGTCATTAAAAAAAATGAAATCAAATGAAAAGGGAAGTTTCCTAGGTCTATTGTAACAAATTACCATAAACTGTGCAGCTTGAAACAACAAAAATTTATTCTCTCACACTTGCAGAGCTCAGAAGACTGAAATCAAGGTGTGGGCAGGGCCATGCTCCCTCCAAAAGCTCTAGGGGGAAATTCTCCTTTGTCTGTTCCAGCTCCTGGTGGCTTCTGGCATTCCTTGGCTTATGACAACATAATTCCCATTTCTGCTTCTGTCTTCACATGGCCTTCTTCTCTGTGTCTCTCTGTGTCTTCTCCTCTTATTGTAAAGACACCAGTCACTGGATTTGGGGCTCACCCTAAACCAAGGATGATTCCATCTCAAGATCCTTTACTAATTATATCGACAAAGATCCTATTTCCAAATAAGGTCATATTCTGAGCTTCTGGCTGGACATTGGACATGAATTGGGGGTGAGGTGGGGTGGGGAATACTACTCACCCAATACAGAAAGTAAATTTTAAAATCATCCATTGGGTATACATCATGAAGGAAACAAGAAGCCAAAATAGACAATTAAAATGGGGGATTTATTTACATATAGAAAAGGCTCTCTTAATAGGTGATATTTGAACTTGGGAACTCAGAGTGAGATGAAGTAAGCTGCTGAAGAATGGGAGAAAGAACAAGAAGATGAGTGAGAGAAAAACATTTCAAGGAGATGCAGCAACTGGCAATGACCCTGAGCAGGAAAAGAGGTCAGCATATCCAGAGAACTGAAAGAAGACCCTTGTGGATGGAGCCCACAAAATGGAAAGAGATGGAATAAGATGAGATCAAATCAGCTATTCTAGGGTAGCTCCAAGGTGCAGCTGAAACCGGAAATAAAAATAGGGGTTCTGTCTTACAAAAGCCCTGATGACAGGGAAAAGCTTAAGCTATTGTTTCAGAAGGTCTCAAGAAAGTCACTGTGTAGTTAACATAGACTGGGGTGGGCGGAGCCAGAAATTTGGGATTTAAAAATTGCCTAGACAGAGCCTTTGGCTGTAGTTATTTGCAGATGGGACTGTCAAGAATAAATAGATCAGAAGCCTTCTAAGGTTTTGAAAGACTGCATTGCCAAATAAACTACACTCCCAGTCTGCAAAAGCTTGTCAATGTTCAGACTCCAAGAGAACCCTGGGACCCAAAACTAACACCAACTGAGCAGTCCTAAGAAAGGCATGTCCTCCAATGTCCTCCCAAGGATAAGCTCATAGGTGATAATGCACTCAGACCAATTTTTGGAGGCTGAGCCAGAAGGCACAAACACAGTGAACAATGAAGTCCCTTTCAGAGGACAGAACCAGGGTCTGCAGAATTAGCTCGACCAGAAAGATGTTCTCCTGCCAAGCAAGAAAATCTTTCCTATTCCTAACCATTCGGAGGTGATCATGTCTATGGAACAGTGCCTGGCCTTTGTTTCCCATTCACCTGTTCTCTGAATTAGTGTTTTCAGTAAGGTTTCCTATGCCACTGGTCCATGTGGGGTGAGCTGGGGTAGAGGTTGGGGCCAGATAACTTGTCTTTTAGTATATAAGTCACCAAAATAAGAAAAAAACACTATTGAAACCATGAGAATGTCCCAGGTATCTTGGACTATTGGTTGAATGCAGTAATTGGTTAGGATTTTGGGCTTGCCTCCTTTGGGGAGGGAGGGTGTATGTAATATGTGTGAAGTAAAGAACACACACAAATGTTTGGGTGGCAAGGGGCACCGTGAAGCAAAGTTTGTTAGATTTCCTCCAGTATCTACTCTTCCCATCTTTTAAGGTAATAAAGACATCAACTTTCAATTGAGCATATTACCACCCAGTAGAAGTATCCCACTGTCTAGTTTTGTTTGCTGTTAGGTGGGACCACGTGACCAAGTTCTATCTGATATCAATAAAATGTTGTGAGACATTATCCAGGAACCATCCATACAGATAAATGTTATACGTTTTGACTCTCCCTTTGTTTTGTCCCTTCCTGGGTACTACTGTTACCCAAATGTTGCCTTGAACAAACAGAAGCAGAGCCATACCCCAGGGTGGTGCAGTGGTGCTGGCTGCAAGGAGGTTGGGCAACTGAAAAAAATCTTGGAGCAGAGCCTTCAGACAGCATGCCTTGAGATCTTTGGGGGATGAACAAAATGCATCTGTTAATTTGGGGTTTCTGTTATTTGGAGATAATCTAATACTAACCAATATAGCATTTGATTGTAAGAAGTTTAGATTTTACCCTAAATGCACTAGCAACCCATGAGAGAGGTCCATGCATGGATTCCAACAGGACCTGCTTTACATTTCATGTTCAATTCTGTGAGGAATGGTGGAAATGAGAGATGGGAGTACAGTCCATGTGGGAGATGGTAGCTTGCCCAAAGATAGTGGGGTGGAGGTGGAGCGAAGGGGACAAACTTAGGATACGTTTAGAAATAAAATCTAGTACCTTTTGATGAAGTGGATGAAGGGAAGGGAAAATAAAATAATATTATCTATGACTCACAGGTAATAATAATGATGCTTATTTCCATCCAATTTGTTGAAGGACTGAAATTTCTCTGGGGAATATACTCATGTACATGGCAGACACACCCTAGGTGGTCCCAATAACTCCCTCCTCACGAGTATGTTATGTTCTATCCCAAAGGTTAAGAGAATTTGTAGATGTAGTTAAAGTCCTTACTAAGTTAATCAAAAAGGAGATTACCCTGCATACACTTGACCTAAGCAGACCCTTCTAAAAGCATTTAGACATCAGAGACTTGAAGCAGCAAACATCTCTCTCGATGGTTGGCTTGGAAGAAGCCAACCACTGTGAGTTCTACAGCTGAAAGGAAACGACTTGAGCAAATAACTTAAGGCAGGTTGAAGGGGATCCCTCCCTAGTTGAGTCTTCAGGTAACAATACAGCCTGTTGACATCTTGATTTCAGTCTTGTGAGCCCCTGAGCAGAGGACCAGGTTATGCTGTCCCCAGACTCCAGATCCTTTAAGCCACAGAAATGGTAAGATAATAAATGGGCATTATTTTAAGTCACTAGGAAGTTTGTGATCATTTGTTCTTCAGCTGTAGAAAACTATACATATACAAGTATATACACACACATAACACATGTTACATATGTCCATATATAAATATAAGCATAAAACTATATATATATATATATATATATATATATATATATATATGCTCCTTACATTTATGCTCCTTGAAAAAAATCAAGCTTTTTCATCTAAATGTGTAGTGACATGTATGTATGTGTGTATATATCTGTGCTTCTTTAGGCATTAACTGAAAATAGCATATTGTTACTTTACTGATGGCTAATGCAAGATGACTTGATCACTTCTTAGTTAGTGAATGAGGAATTTACCTATTAAACAGAAGAAAATGTGGGTGAGATGCATATATGTAGTTTCTTTATAAGAAATTGGTTTGTTTCCTTCTTATGTATGTTTGCACGTGTGCACAAGCGCGTGTGTGCGTGTGCATGTGTGTGTGTGTGTAAGTCACATCCTCAATGATTTGGATGGTTCTCAACCAGACTTTTTCTCACATTACCTCAGCTGAGACTAGGTAGCTGCAATAATAAAGAATATACCCAAATCTCAACTGGTCTGTTAGAGATATCGCTCATGAAATGCTACAATGATTCTGGTGGACAGTTGTGGCCCTCCTCTCAGAGAGGCTCATCAACCTGGAAGACCCACTACGATTCTAATATAGACCAGAGCAACATTTTCATGTACAGGTTTTCTGGAATTCCGTTGACATGCCGATGCTTCATCACAAAGTGTGTCGGGAGCACCATTTTGATTTTTTTGCACAAGACATTCCAGGAACCACTCAGGTTTTTCCTTTCAATTAATTTCCAAAGATTCAATATAATGAATAAACTTCATTTATATTCCTTTCTTTCTCACCTCCCTCTCTTTTATTTATCAAATAGATAATGTTTTTGTTAAATATCATTTTAGAAGTGAAACCAAAATGAATCATCCCTGAATATTAAAATCAGAAACAATTATCCTGTAATATGCTTTGGTTCTAGACAACTTTGCACCCCCACTCCCAAAGAGATACTCATCAGCCCTATTGGGAGAGGCAGAGACAAAGAAAGCCGGCAAACCTCTTATACATTTATTTCTACAACTGGGAAGTTATCATAAGTTTACTGTGTATGTGAGGCACCGTGGTGGGAAATAGAAAGTTTGCTTTCTGCCCAAGTTTACCATGCTGTCAAGGAAGAGGCAGACAGGCAGAGCGATTATGCAAATACAAATAGGGGCTGACACGAAAAGGGCAGGTGCAGATCAGAGCACAGAACAGAAAGTGACTGCCTACGCGATAGGGAAGGTCTCACTCTGCTATTATAGCCCAGATGATCACTCTGGTTCCAGGGCTGGGAATCACACACTTGGCATTTCAGGTAAAGCAGTATTACTCTTCACAGGCGTGGAGTCAGGCTTTCTCCTGTAAATCCTGCCTTACCCAAGCCTGCAGAGAACTAAAGATCAGGAGCAATCCTGTCATCTTTTCAGGATCATGAGAAGTTACAGTTGATAGCATAACCTAATTAGACAAGCAAAGCACTCTGGAGCCATTTAATGTAGGAGCCATCAGTCCTATCAACTTTAATAATTAAAAAAAAGTATTGCTTTGCAGCTCACTTGGTAATAAGAACTGTAAGTCATTAAAGCAAAGTTAAATTATGTTCATTATTTTCTGTTTGATAAAGGAGAGAAACATGTACCATAGATCAGAAACATTTCTGCCAAACTTGTTATTTTTTAATGCTGCCTAAAAAGCTGATGCCTTGAAATTTCACTCATCAAACATGTCCTAATGTTGGGAAAAAATCAAATGTTACCATACTAGCTAAAGTATCACGTTACATTTGAATAGAGTTGTAGTGATTTCCAGAGTTTTTTCTCATTTCATAAGTCAAACATTATTCCCATTGTGCAGATGACGGAACTGCAACATACTTAATCCAAGGCATGTCAGCGACTAAGTTCTTTTAACGCCTATAAATGTTCTTTCATTTATTCATTCGTTGAACACATACGAGTATGTATTGAGCATTAGCATGACCCACAATTTAAAATGTCAGAAAGTTTTAAAAATGGATATAAATCTACAATCATGTAACATGAGTCAGAAATCCTCTAGCATTTAGTTTTATAGGAATAAGTAAGTTCTAGAGGTTTTTAAATAACTTTATAGTACCTGTCATTGAGTCACATGTGGGGATACCTTGAATATTTTGAGAAGTAGATTATTTCTATACCTAGTCCATGAGTGACACAGGTACATGAAATGGAAAGGATTCCAGCTGTATGTGTTCATCAGAGTATTAGTTCATTTAAACTTTGTAATGTTTTGTTAATCACTCAGTAGGTGAAAAAAAAGTCAACGCTAATGCATATGCAGCAAATGGATCAATGAGATGGTCCTTTTTCCTGCGGATTTCTATTGATACTGTGCACATTTAGTGTTTGTGCTCTTGTTGAAATATCTCACTTAACCCAGAAAAAAAAATGCATTATCCTTACAATTTAACAAAGGAAAACTGTAGGAAAGAAAGATTAACCAAACTGATTAAGCTCAGATGAGCCCTCAGCAAACTAGGATTTGTCCCCCAGGACTCAGCATGTATTCGAAGTTGCTTCTCCGTTGTTGCTCTTGTTTATACAATCCTTTCTGTGCTGTCAAGATACTTGTTGGTTTTGTCTTCTGTTTTCTGAGTCTGCCAAGTTATTTTTAAAAAGCACAGCTTTGGTGGCAATCTAGATTCCAAGGTCTTTCCTAGCATCACTGATTATACTTTTGGAAGAACGAACACTGACTGATAAGGAAATACAAACTACACAGATAAAATGGTAAAACAAAAGAGAGAGAGAGAGAGAGAGAGAGAGAGAGAGAGAGAGAGAGAGAGAGAGAGAGAGAGAGATTATATTCAGGATTTGAAATAATCACATTCACTCATAGAAAAAAAAAACAGTCTTGAAAACCAATACTTAACAAAAAGAGGAGGGTAAAGAATAGGATATGATTATTGGAATTTGTACTTTTTAAGCTCACTGACTAAAATTAAGGTACTACTCATAGTTTAATGATTTGTGGACAGCAAGTTGGCCTTACATTAGACAGAATTCTCTGGATTTTGGCCTGACAACCCAAGGACAAAGCAAATCTGGTGTGTGTCTCAAGTTAGCCTTGATTTTGATGTCGGTTAATTTGCAGGTGACTTTGAAAACTTTAAATTGTTATTATCTTCAAACCTTGAGAAATGAGTCATCTGTTTCTGTCAAGTAGAAAAGGACAAAATCAGCAGGGAAGGAAATTTTATTTTCAAAGTTCAGAGAGAATGAAATAAACAGTGGATATTATTTACCAGTAACTGACTGTTGGGTTTGTGTTTTTGTTGTTGTTGTTGTTTTTTATTTTCCCCAGAATTGCAATATTCCTTTAAAGAACACAAAAAACAAGCATATTTTAGGATACATATAGCAATCAGGCCTTTTTCTGTTAATTTTTTGCAATAAAAGGGAGCTAAGGAAATTGCTTGGCATAACTGTTTGGTTTGAGATAGAAAAGCATAAATAAGCCATTGCATTATTTTTTCCTTAGAGGTTATTACACCATACTGGTATCTTAAATACAGCTTCCAAATTATGTTCCTTGTATTAACTCATACATGATGACTGTTATTATCTTCATTTTTCAGATTTATAAGCTGAGACTCAGAGGTTTAACTCCCTTGGCAATGTCACCATTCACACGGGGCAGGCCTAGCATTTGAACCACAGTCTGTGGACTCCACATGTAGACCTCTACTCCAGCTCATTTCTTCCTATCAATTTGGATACTTTGATTGTCTGACTTTTAGTTTCTTTTTCTGTATAAATAAATGAAGATGCCTGCCTTACCTAGGTCACAGAGTCATTATGAATATCAAGTATGATAATGTATATAAACATATTTTAAGACTTTAATAGCCAAAAGTTTTTATTTCAAAGCATACAGAAAATACGATTGATTGGTCTGAGAGAAAAGTGGTTATTTGGCTTTAGGTTAGCTGCTTTTATGATAGTCTGAAAATTACCAGCTTTGCCTCCCCCACCCCTCACACTGCCCTCTCACCAATCAAGTTGGAGAATCCCATAGTTTTACAGTAAAACATACAGCTTGGACCATAGGGGTCCGTCCACATTCCCATCCTTCCAGAACACACTCAGCCATTTAGCCACAACAGCTACTCATATTTATCACAGAGGAAAGATGAGTGAGAAAATATCATTCATGCTCCTGAATCAGTTTTATCTTTACACCCACATTATGTAGAGAATTTGACCATTTAAGGATACAAACCATCCCCAAGTGGATTAACTTCATATGTGCAATAGGATTTATAGCATTTGCTACCCACCTTGAGGTCTGCTCGAGAAAAACATGAGATCACAACTCTTTTTTATGATTATATTAAAGAAGTTCCCAATATTTTTAATGATCCTAAGAAATTAATAAGACGGGACCCAATCTTTAGGTGAAATGGTGAACTTGGGGCATTCCTTGAGGTACCAGGTTAAAAAAAAATTGAAAATCTGGCATGGAAGCATTCCATCACTTTAATTATGTTCTACAAAAGTGATTTCTATATGTGAGAATCAGAGCCAGAAAGCAAGAGGCAACTTTAGAGCTGAAAATCTTTACTTTGCCAAGCATGCAAATTTGTCAGAGGTTGAATCTTCTGTTCCCAACACCAGGTGAAAATTGATTTGTTCAGATCCACAGAATTAGAATGAGCAATTAATACTGAGAACTTAATGTATTGTATGGCGCACCCAAGGGACACTTTTATTTTTAAGATTTCAACTCAACCCTCCTCCTCACCAGACATGGGCCAAGAGCTTTGTATGAAGTATTTTAATTAATCTCAAAAACTCTATTAGGCAGAACTATTACTAATCCCCATTTTACACATCAGAAAATATCTAATTAGTGGTGGACCCAAAGCTAGAACGCATCACAATCTTGAGCTATTTTCAAAAAGTAAACAGAAAAGCAGTTATACTGGGGCAACTCCTTCCTTTTCTCCCACCCCCTCGTCGTCAGTCGGAAGACAGCTCCTATCAAGGGTGGTTCTGTGATCCTGTGAAAACTGAAAAGCAAATTATAGCCTTCTTTTTCAGTGTATTTGAGAGGCAAAATGTCTCCCATGTGTTTCTAGACTACAATTCACAGAAAGTACCAGAAGGGAGATACATAAGGAATAGAAGACATTCTTACTTCCTGTAAGATCCTCTAGCATTTTTATACCATCACCACCAGCAAACAATAGAAGAGGAGTGGGAGATTAGTTAGTTGTCACAACAGAGTCGCTTTGGGCATCACCAGTTCAGTGGGGACTCATGAGCTCTCTGAGTGAGTGTCAGCCTCGTCGCTCACTGCTCCCTGAATGAGGAAGAAGTTCTCTCCAGAGGGCAGACCAGGCTTTGGTCCAAGGTTTACGAGTGTTCACAGACCTCAAGTGCTGGCAAACTAGGAAGGAAAGTGGACATCTGCCTCAACGCCAGAACACTAGACAAAATGTCAGGAAGTACCATAAGGGGGCAGTAGAGAAATATGAGAATTCACAAAAGGGAATATGTCAAGCCATGTGGTGGGAGGAATCCATGACAGAGTTGAGAGAGAGCCTTAAGCTGTCGGTTACTTTAAACATGGAAAGAGCAGATGTCTAAGAAGGCTAAATTTTACTTAGTGATGGGGTAATAGGAAGGAAGAGAAAGAGGGCCTTGTAGGGAAAAAGAACAGCCATAAACAAACACATCGATGCAAGAATGTATGGGTCAACTTCACAGACCCATTTAGCTAAGAGGAATAGTGGACGAATAAGCACAACTAACATCTAAAGAGCAGTAATTCTTTACCAGGAATTATAATAAGTGATTTACACACAGTATCTTAGTCCGTTGTCATACGGTAGGTACTATCAATATAAGACAAAGAGTATCACTATGGCCACCTTATAAATAGGACCCCAGGCTCACTAGTTAACTGGCCACGGTGCTTAGAAAGTGACAGAGCCGAGACCCCTGACCCCAGCTCCTTTTTGTTATTCTGCTGTCCTCTGATGTAAAAATATGGGAGATAAGGTTGTACAAGGGAGTCATGGGCTGAAATCAGGAGCCCTTGAGCGTTATCCTAAGAGAGGAGATGTAAGCAATAGGAAGCCTTGAAAGTTTTTATGAGGGGATAAGTAGTATCATAGAGCTGAGCTTTGGAAAGAATAAAGCTGCCTAGGACACTCTGAGAAAACTTGTGTTACTAGTTGTTTACTTGTTTACACACTCATTTCAAGGAGGGGAGAAAAAATGCTTGGTTTTTTTCGGAATCACTCTCTTTTAAGTGTCCGTTCAGATGAATTTTTCTAATTGGCTGAGGATTCTAAATCCAGTAGTTGTGAGGGTCTGAGATTTATTTTCAGCCAATGGGACAGGAAACAGGGGACTGGGGCTTGTATTTATGTATATGAAGACACAAAGGAGCGGCATTTTGGGTACTCAAGCTCACACATTCTGAGGTCTCCCTATTATAAGATATTGTGGGCCTTGGAGATAACCAATCATAACATCAACGTTGTGAAGAAAACTAGACTGTGCTCTGAAGGCTTACGGCTTGAGGGAGACCCAGGAGAATGCAGTCTATGGCAGGCTCCTCTGCTAGCCTGCTGGGCTGGTTCCATCCTCTGAGAAATACTGAGATTGGATGTGAGGCATTCTCCAGCAAAAGGACTCTATGCATCTCTGCCTGTCAAGTTCTAAAAAAGCAATGAGTAAAGCTGACACGTCACCATCTCCCCAAGCTGGAAAGGACTTTGAGGCCTTGCATAGAGCTAAGTGATTCATGCAAAGAGTATTTCCTGAGCCCCTGATGTGTGCTCTGTTTGCCTGACTAGGAGAGAACAATGAACAATACGAGCTCACGTCCTCAAGGAGCTTATATTGTAGTGTGGGGAGAAAGACGCCCATAACAGTTAGTAAAGAGCTAATGAATGGAATGGGCTGTGCAACAAATAAAGTCAGATCATGTCATAAAGTAACTGAGTGAACAGCTGCTTCATAGAGCTGGCCGAGGATGGCCGGTCTGAAGACACACGTTTGACATGGAGTGACAAGGAATCAGAGTGTGATGGGCCAGGTGAGGCTATTCAATGAAGGGAAAAGTAGATACAAAGGTCTTGAAGCAGGAATATTTGGGGGATGTTCAAAGAAAACAAAGAATGCCAGTGAGCCTGGAGCATAGAGAGGGGTGGGGAACACAACAGAAAATAGGGTTGGAGAGGTTCATATTGGCTAGATCATCTGTGGCTATATTTATGAATTTGTGTTTTATTTTAAATACAGGAAGCCACTGGAGAAGTTTAAACAGGGGAATGTGTTTATGTGATTAATGGTATAAAGTTATGAAAATACAACTCTGAATGCTGAGTACAGAATGGCTTCCAGGAAAGCCAATATGGAGCCAGAATGTTTAAGAAGCTAGTGCAGAATTTCAGGTGAAAAGTAATGATAGCTTGGCCTGAGGGTGTCAGTGGGGAGGTGGATTCAAGATACATTTTGGAAATACAGTCGACAAGACTTCCTGGTGGGAATGGGGTGCGGATGGTGGGAGAAAGAGGGTGATCAAAGTCAAGTCCGAGGTCTTATTCTGAAGCCTAAGCAGCTGACTGGATGGATGGTTCATTTACTGAGACTGGAAACCGGGGAGGAAGAGACGGGTGCAGGTGGGTGGAAATCAGAGGTTCAATTTAGTTGAACTGCACTTGAGATGCCTACTGGTAATGAGATGGAGATGTGTCCAATGGGTAGTTGGATACATAAGTCAAGAGTCTGGGAGACAGTTGAGAGTTAGAGATACATATTTGGGAATCATCAGCATTTGGATGGACAAAGCTGTGGGAAAAGCTGTGATCACTTAGGGAGAGACTAACATAGAGAAGAGAAGAGAGCCCAAGACCAAACCCTGGGAGTTGAGCATTTGGAAGTTGATAGGTGAACGACCAGCAAGGGCCAATGATGTAGGAGGAACACCAATGATATGAAGACCAGAAACCAAGAAAATATAGTGTCTGAAGAAGAACGACATGGTCAACAGTGGATAATGAGGCTGATAAATTGCCTAAGATAAGGCAGTTTCTAACCCCTCCAACTGTATCATATTCCTTTGATACAGTTTCTAAAGACTACCTCCTAGGCTTTACTGACCTAATACCAGAATCCAGTTAAAACGTAACCAGTTTATTTGTTCCAGAGGTTTGGAATCATAGAAATAAATGTTTTATTCATTATCATTTCCATTTCCAACGTGTGCATCAGTTATATATCCTATCATAAGATTTATATGCAGCCAGGCTGTTCTATACATCTTCAGGGCTTACTGTGTAGAATTCTAAAGCTACATACTACATTGTAGCTCAGCCTGAAGACGCATTAACGACCTTCGATCACAGGGCTTCGCTGGCTGCTTCTGCTGAACTCTACGCTCTATGAGGAGGAAGAGCCCGATATGCTCCTAGATAAAGTCCAAGCATTAAACCAATGTCTACCATTTTGAATATGCTCAAAACCTTTGGTTGATGGGGTGCTTTAACCATCCATCAATCAACGTTTTGAGTCATTGCAGGTTAAGGCGAGTAAACAGTGATTAGCACTCCCAGTTGACATACTGGACCAAGGCAGACACAACCGAGTAAAGTTTCCTAAACAGATAAATCACTCCAAAGGCCTTTCATTATTCATAATATCACTGCATAGTAAGTCTCTACAAGCACCTGATTCATTACCACACAGATTCAGCTGGACAACGTGTGACCCACAGTTTTGTCAGCACAGTAATTATAGAAAGTCTAATGATTTATGATCAATCTAAAAAGCATGTTAGTCCATTTCTCCACCAAATTTCAGAAAGATATGATATCACAGCCTGTTGAGTTCTAAGAAGTTTGGTGTGTTATTAGTACAACTCAGTTTTAATGATAGGTCAACTGGAAAACATATGTCCAGTCATACATAAGGCACGCTAATAGGCTCTGTGAGGAAAACAAAGGAACATAAGTTACACTTCCAGCCCTTCAGGAGTCCTAAACTCTAGTTGGGTAGACACCTTTCATCATATGAAATGCTAGATAACAATCTAACATTGCAATAATAAGAAAGTAATAAAATGTTATGAGATCCTATATAATTAACAGTCAGCCATCCATTGGTATGGCTCATAAACAAGGTGGATAAAATCTTTAGTGAAATTTTTGGTAAACACAGAAAGTGAAAGATAAACACAGTAACATAAAGTGTGTGTGTGTGCGCACACGTGTGTTTCTCCCTTAAAATAAAAATTATTAGTCCCAGAGCATCATATATAAGGAACCCATCTTGACACAACTTTCTTGTTGTGTGACAACCAAAGGAAGTGTAACGCTGAGAAACAAATTTCTAAAGAAGAGATTGTGTGTGGGACAGTGTTTCCAAGCAGAGAATAAGGTTTCTACCACTATAATGACTCTATTATAAGAACATCTCAATGGAGAAGCAGAATGTTGTTATAGAAAAAGCAGTAGATCAGGAGTCATAGGGCTTGGAGGTTCCTGACTCTGCTACCAACTTCACGTGTTTAACTCTCCACAGTCATCCTTCTTAAGGGGCCACAGCGGGAGGGGCAGTCACGAGCTCTCACCAGCTCTGGGGTCAGACACATACAACACTCACTTTTTGTGTGATCCTAGCAAGTTATTCAGCTTTCACAGAGTCTGTGTGTACATGTGATTATACATTTGTCCACCCCCACACAACGTAGAACACTAAGAGTGAACTTTAATGTAAACTATGGACTTTGTGTGATGATGTGTCCATGTAGAGTCATCGACTATAACAAATGGACCGTCTGGTGGGGGAGGTTGTTGGTGGGGGAGGCCATGTGAGTGTGGGGGCAGGGGATATGTAGGAAATCTCTGTACCTTTTTTTTCTAAATTGTGCTGTGAATCTGAAATAGCTGAAAAACTAAAGTCTGTTAAAACAAACAAAAAATCGTACTTCTACCATAGTAATAAGACTTAAATGAGATAAAACATATGAAGGACTTAATTCAGAGCCTGCCAGAGAGCTGACATTCAGTAAATGGCAGCTAGTATTATGATCTTGCTGCTTCTTAGCCTACGGCAGATCAAAAGCTGCTGATTGAAAAGTCAGAACTGCTACCAGAAGTTCTACTGATGGTGGCAAGATGTTGCAGGAGAATAAGAAGAATGATAGAAAAGAAGCCTAAGAATTCTGAAAGAGTTTTTCTGAGACGATACAAATAATGCCCTATATCCTAACAGACCAGAAAGTATTAGTATATTCCATACAGCGCTACAAACAATGGCTTTTTTTTAAAATTTAAGTTGATTGGGGTGACAATGGTTAGTAAAGTTACATAGGTTTCAAGTGTCCAATTCTGTAACACAGCATCTATATATCACATTGTGTGTTCACCACCCAGAATCAGTTCGCTTTCCATCACCATATATTGGATCCCATTTACCCTCGCCTACCAATGGCCTTTTGCTGTAAGAAAAGCAGGACTGCAAATTCTCCCTCTCCTTTAGTCCCATCATTCTGGGACCTCGACTAAGTCACGTCAAGTTGCTGAACTGGGTCCCTGACATCACAGCAGCTTCACCCCAGCTGCTGTCTGCTCCATCTCAGCAGCTAGGATAAGGACCTTTGTGGCCTGGCCCATCCTGTTATAAACAACGCAGTACGCCCCACAGCAGCCCAAGGACACTAAGTCATACTCCGTGTGTCACAGCTGTGACTGACGATCAAGTTCTTCAACTCTAAGACTGAAGACAATACAAACCTCACAAGACAGCTGAGAGAACTGAATGAAGTGATACACACAAAGCATTTAGCGTACGTAACCCCCAGCATATGATCAGTGTTACGTCAATGTTAGCATGACGATGAATGCTTTCTAAATGATAGCTCACACATTCAAGCATCAGCAGAGAACTACATTTGCTGCTATTCTGACCTGAGTTTGCATCCCATTCCTGAGCCATTTTTCCAGGTCTGATGAACAACTTTCTTTCCAACATAGCACCTGGCACATTTAGGTTCCCATAAATACCTTTCGAACGAGGAAATGGATACATGTATGCAAATATGCTCTGGTCCTCTGTTCATTCGCTTTCATTTTGGTAATCCTCTCATAACACTGGGTTTCTACCGCATGCTTGTGAGTAACCTCTTATCTAAAACCTGAAACCCAAACTCAGAACTGAGTGTGGTGGCTGGGTCATTTTTCCTATTGGAGATCACCGAAACACCACTTGCCATATCTGTGGTATCAATGTCAGAAAAGAGACATCAGGTAAAAGAAGCGACAGTGTTACCTAGGAGAAGCTGGTGGACGGAGCAGAAGACCCATTGCCAGCAGCTCACTTCTGGTACTATAAGGAAGGGTGTGGCATCTCCATACAACTTGCATCAATCAACAGAGATGCAAAGAGGGGTATAGTAGAAAAAACCAAGGAACGACGAATGTGACTTAGTGGCTGATTGGATTATCTACACACTCAAAGATGAATCTACTTTTTTTTTTTTAAGGCTCTTTTTTTTTTTATTTTTTTTTTATTGACAGAGTTCTTTTTTTTTTTTAAGTATGGTTGGTATACAAACATTATATTGGTTATATAAGTTTCAGTTGCACAATATAGTGAGTAGACATTTTTATATTTAACAATGTGATCACGCCACTAATTCTAGTAATCATCTGTCAACATGCAAACTTACTATAATATTATTGACTAAATTCCCCCTCATCTTTTTTACCCCCACCTCCCTGGTAACCATCCTTTTGGTCTCTGTTTCTATGAGTCTGTTTTTGTTCTGTTTTTTTTTTGTTTTGTTTTGTTTTGTTTTTAGAATCCATGTATAAATGAAACCTTATGGTATTTGTCTTTCTTTGTCTGACTTATTTCACTTAGCATAATATCATCATCTAGGTACATCCAAGTTGTCACAAATGGCAAGATTTCATTTTTTTTTTTTTTTTTTTTGCTGTGTAACATTCCATTGTGTATGTGTGTCTCACATATTCTTTATTGTTTTATTGATGGACACCTAGGTTGGTTCCATATCTTGGCTATTGTAAATAGTGCTTTAATGAACATAGGGATATATATATATATATATATATATGTTTTTGAATTAGTACTTCCATTTTCTTTGAATAAATACCCATAAGTGGAATTGCTGGGTCATATGGTAGCTTCTGAAACAGGAATAAACAAAGACTTCTATTGTTTTTACTTGTCTGTAGGATTTACTCTCTCCTATTTTATATGAAATCTCTATGATGACAAAAACAAAGCTTCAAATTTCATGAAGCAAAAGCTGATAGAATTGAAAAATCTACAATTATAGTTGGAAATTTCAACAATTCTCTCTTTGTAATCAACAGAAAAACATATAAAATAAGTAATGATATATAAGAGCTGAACAACTGTCCCAGCCAAGTTAACATAACTGATCTTTATAGGACTTTCCACCAAACAGCAGAATGCACATTTTTTTAAAGTGCATTTGGGACATTCACCAGGCTGAACCATATTCTGAGTCAAAAAACAAACCTTAAGAAATTATAAAATTAAACTCATACAGGTCCTTTGACCATAACAGAATTAAATTACAGTTCAATAACAGGAAGACAGCTGTAAACCACCAAATGTTTTGAAATTTGAAAACATGCTTCTAAATAACCATGAATCAAAAAAAATAAGTCACAAGGAAAATTAGAAAATATTTTGAACTGAACGAAAATGAAAACAACATATCGAACATTGTGGAATGTATCCACTGCTTAGAGGAAAATCATAGCATTAAATGCCTAAATTAAAAAAGAATATCTAAGTTTTCATTTTAAAAAATTACAGAAGAGGAAGTAAAACCCAAAATAAACAGAAGGAAGGAAATAACAGTTCAGAGAAGAAATTAATGAAACTGAGGGCAGGCAACCAATAGAAAAAAATAAAGGCTGGTTCTTGAAAAAAAAAATCAATAAAATTGATAAACCTCTAGTCAGTTTGATGAAGAGAAAAAGAAAGAAGATACATATCACCACTATTAGGGATAAAAAGGGGGCCATCACTATAGACCCTACAAATATTGAAAAGGTAAGAAGTGGATGTTATGCAACAGATATTAAACCACACCTACCTACTCCAAGAAATTTTATGTTCACCAAAAACTTGTTGATGAAAGTTTGTAAAGGATTTATTCATAATTTCAAAAATCTGGAAACAACCTAAATACTCTATATCGGGTAAATAAATAAACTGTGGTACATCCATAAAATATAATGTGATTTAGCAATATAAATGGATATAATATCGACACATGCAACACCGTGGGTTAATTTCAAATGTGTTAATACCAAGTGTAAGAGACCAGATTCAAAAGTCTTCATACTATATGACATTTTGGAAAAGGCAAAAATACAGGGACAGAAAACAGATAAAAGTTTTCAGGGACTTGGAGGAGAAAGAAGTTCTGACTATAATAGGATAGCAAGAGGGAATTTGGGGGCATGATGGGACGGTTCCATATTTTGATTATGGTGGTGGTTACACGACTCTATGTTTGACAAAATTCATAGAAGTGTAATGGGAAAATGGTGAATTTTACTGTTCAGTTAAAAAATGAATAAAACAATCTCTATAATCTTAATGCACGTTTTGTGATTTGTCTGTTGCTTTGAGATGAAATAAAATAGTGGAGCTGCAGCTTAACAATGGTCAGGTTCCAAAGTCAGTCATAAGTTCAATGTAGGTATTATGCAATGCTACTCTGTAAGGGAAAGGGAAGACGATAAGAACAACTGCATGCATTTCAGACAAACTCCATTAAAATCTGTGAAATAAAAAATTGACAGCATATTAAAAAATTTTGTGTTATTGAAGTGTAATTTAAAATTCACTTCATGCATACAATTCACCTATCTATAGAAAATATAGAGAGCATGCAGCTGTCACCATGATCCAGTTTTAGAGTGTTTCCCACCCCATCAAAGATTTCCTTGTTCTTGTTTGCAATTACTGTTTCCCACCTCCACCCAGGCAACAGTTGATATGCTTTCTGTGCCTATAAATTTGCCTTTTCTGGATTTTTCATATGAATGAAATAGTCCAATATATGATCTGCCGTCTTATTTCTTTCATTTTGCCTAACGTTTCTGAGCTTCACCTATGTTGTAACATGTATCAGTATACTGTTTCTTTCTTTGTTTTTTCAAATAACATCTATTGTATCAATACATCACATTTTGTTTATCTATTACCAGCTGATGGACATTCAAATTGTTTCCAAATTTTGGCTCTTATAAAAAAATTCTGCCATGAATATTCACATATAATCTTCGTGTAGATATAGTTTTCTCTCTTCTTGGGAAAAGAATACGGAGGAGTGTAATTGTTGTACCATATGGTTATTTATGATGAACTTTTTAAGAATGTGACAAACTGTTTTTCAATGTGTCTATATATTTTACATTCCTGCCAGCAAAGAATGAAAGTTACAGTCTCTCCACATTTTCATCAACACTTGCTATTGTCTTTGTTTTTAATTATAACTATTGTAGTGGGTGTATAGTGGCATCTCATTGTACTTTTAATTGCATCTTCCTAATGATTAATGATGTTAAACATCTTTTCAGAGGCGTATTTGCTATTTGCAATCTCCTTTGTGGAACTGTCTATTCAAAGCTTTTGTCAGTTTATTGGGGATGTTTTCCTTTTTTTATTAAGTTATAAGAATTTTTATATATTCTAGATACAAGTATTTTATCAGGTATGTAAGTTTTGCATGCATTTTCTCCTAATTTCAGCTTGTCTTATAATTTTCTTTTTTGTTGTTGTTGTGTATTTGTTTTTTAATTAAAGTTTATTGGATGACAATTGTTAGTAAAGTTACATAGGTTTCAGGTGTACAATTCTGTAATGTATCATCTATATATCACACTATGTGTTCACCACCCAGAGTCAGTTCTCTTTCCATCACCATATATTTGACCCCCTTTACCCTCATCTACCACCCCCATCCCCCCTTTACCCTCTGGTAACCACTAAACTATTGTTTGTGTTTATGAGTTTTGTTTCTTCATTTGTTTGTCTTGTTCCTTTGTTGTTTTCAGTTTTAAATACCATGTATCAGTGAAATCATATGGTTCTCGACTTTTTCTGTCTGACTTACTTCACTTAGCATAATAATCTCAAGATTTCTTTTGAAGTGGAAAAGTTATTAATTTTGATTAAGTCCTAGTCATCAAAAGATCACGAGATCCTTCATCTGAGATGGTTTTTCCTAACATTTTTACCTGACTCTTCTGGCTCTTCTTCACCTTCTTTTCCCTCAAATTCCATTTCCTGATCATGCTTCTTATCTAGCATTATTAGCAAATGACTACGACAATAAACTCCATACTGAAAGAAACAGAAACATAGACAGATGATGGATCTCATGGTCTTTGTGTCAACTCCATTTGCTAACTACCATGATTCACTCATATTATCCTCGTAGAAACTTAAGCTCCCTTAATATCAAATTCCATAGACTTCTCCGTAACGCTGAAGAGACTGCATAGTTTAAAGAGGAGAAAATTGAGATAAAATTGTTTTCCAAGTACTGGAAATTTATAATACAGAGGACAGAACCCAGTATAAACTCTGTGATTGTTATTGTTTCAGTAAAGATAAAAAGGAAGCCGTGTAGATGGAAACAATAAAGAATAAATAGGGAAGTTTGTAGTATTACATAAGATGTCTATGTAGGTTCAACATCTACAAGATCCTACTGGAAATCAGGCACCGTATTGTCATTTCATTTCATCCTCCTGACAATCCTGTGAGGTAGACAGTAGTTCCCTATTCATAGATGAGGAAAACTAAGTCTGGAGTGGTAAGTGAGTTGCCCAAGGCTACATTGCTAATAACTGAAGTAGCTAATATTTGGACTCAAAATTAGGGATTACATACTTTCTCTCAAGTGTTACCTTCAGGATGAAAAATCATAGAATACCAATATAATATTACTATTTCAGGGGAGAAGGGATCTTTAGAGAAAGCATTTTAATTGTTTGGAATAACCGAAGACTCTTTTCACTGTCAGTTCTGTATGTGGTACGGCTCAATAATATGGAATGCCAAAGATTACATCTTTCAGCCTCATGGCAATTGCTCTATTTCAGGAATGGAGAGTGTTTTTTAAAGAAATTAACCTTACCAAGTATATACTGCTATTTATCTTGCCTCCTTTCTAAGAAAAAGGAACCTGGAAGTTATTCCCTATGGCTGTCTTCACCTTTAAGTATCTAGTTTCCATTCATCCCACAAAGGAATTGCTTAGTTTAATTCCATTACTGAATTTGGTGTGAGATCACAGGATACGAACTAACAAAGATCTACTACCAAACTGATTACATTACAACGTTATCTGAAGATAATTGTAGGGTTGGATTTTTACCATAATTCCATTATAGTCCTTTTATTTCACTCTCACAAAATCACAGGCAGGCCCAAAACAATTATGCAGAATGTTTTTCACAAGTGACTACGTTAATTACTTATATAACCAATCCACTTTTTAAATAGTTTTCTGAATACGTTTTCAGAAAAAAGTACTCAATTTTAGTAAACATAAAATATGTACAGGAATTAAAAGGGAACCTCAATTATAAGAATATTTTTTTTTATTGCAAAGTGTTGTAACATGATCATAAAATAATATGATTTTCAGCTTTCTATCCATGGAAATTTGATCCTAGGAATCTCATGATCATAAGTTTATTAATCCTCCTCACAAGTTTTACAAAGAAAACATGTTTAAGATTATAAGTCAGCAACAGAAACAGTAAGAATCACCTTGGTGGTGGTCTTTGAAAACTGAGGAAATGCCCTAGTACTAATATAGACTGATGTTTGTGACATCATTATTGTGCGACCTGTGAAATAACTGATGGTGCCATAAATTTGTTTACTTATTTAGAAAGAGAAGTAACAGGAATCCCTTCCATTACTACCTCAAATACATGTTTTAAAAGTATATGAAATACAAAAATACTTCAAACGTTTAGAAATTCAGCAGAATTCAAACTATCAACCAAAAACTATAAAATGTACCTGCTCTACAAATCTAATCCTTACCTGTCTCGTTGGTCTCCTCCAGGGTGAATAAGAAAACAAAACTACTCTATTATTCTTCATGTTCCATTTCCAACTCACTGAAGTGACAGAGTTTTGTCATAATACCTTCTATTTCCATTACTTACCCAACTACCAAAAACATTAAGCGAGGCCCACTTCCACATACTCAATATTACGCTACGAGTTGTGGAAGATTGGGGGAAAAGGCACATAAAAAACATGCTTTCCATGATCAAGTGGCCCATCGTCCTGCTGAGCAGGCTGAGGTCACACGCATGAAGAACAAGAAATGGTTTGCATTAATGAAGTAGAAATGAGATAAAATTAAGGGAATTAGCCAAGTGGTTGTCTCACTCAAGGTATTCATGGGTTTACTTTTTTTCCTCACAATTATTTAATTATTACATTTTAATCAGGATTTCAATTTTGAGATACTTGTATATTCATATGCAGCTGTATGAAATTATACAGAAAGATCCCACGTGCCCTTGACTCAGTCTCCCCCAATGGAAACCTCTTACAAAACTGTAGTATAAGCTCATAACCAGAATACTGACATTGATACGGCAGAGATACCTCATGCTGCCTTTTTATAGTCACACTCACTTTGCCTCCCACCACATCCCCTCCTTAAGGCCACCACTGATCCTTTCTCCATCTCTATCATTTTGTCATTTCACGAATATACAAGTGCAATCACACAACATGTGACCTTTTGGAATTGTTTTTTTTTTCATTCAGCATAATTCTATGGAGAGTCATACAGGGTGTTGCATGTATCAGTATTTGTTCATCTTATTGCTGAGTAGTATTCCACGGTATAGATGTACCACAATTTGCTAAACTAATCACCCTTGAAGGACATCGGAATTGTTTCCCGTGTGGAGCTATTATGAATAAAGCTTCTATAACAGTCAGGTAGAGGATGTTGTGTGAATGTGCTATCATTTCTCTGCGATAAATGTCCAGGAGTACAAGAATTAAGTAGTATGATAACTCATGTTTAGTTTTTAGGGAATTGCCAAACTGCTTTCCAAAATGGCTGAACCATTTTACACGACCGCAAGCAAGATTCAAGTGTGTCAGTTCCTCCACATTCTCACCAGCAATTGGTGTTGTTGCTATTTTTAATTTTATCATGCTGATAGGTGTGTAGTAATATATCATTGTGGTTTTAATTTGTATTTACCCCCAAAGCAACTGCTGAAAGGCTTAGAGATTGAGCAGAGTATTTAAAAGTACACAGGGAAAAGCAACAAAAATTTGAGTTCACAGCCTTCTTTGGATAATAGACTTGGGTAAAGATAGGATATCATTATGGACCCCAGAGGGCTTCAGTCTGGCAATAAACATAAACAGGAAACATATCAGCCTTAACAAAAACTTAAGAAAACCTTTAGGTCAGCTCAATCCCTTAAAGGATTAAAATGATTGGCATACATCTCACCAAGCTGTTTGCCAGAAGCAAATTTCATTCCTACTTGGAAAAAGAACATTCACTTAAGTTTCAAAATATCTTATAAGTTTTCATCTACAATATATGACACTCAATTAAAAAAATAACAGGATATTAAAAAGATTTGACAAAAAAACAAAAGGCGGAAAAAACAAAATATAAAAATATCCATGAGAAATCCAATTATTATATTTATCTGATAGAAACCTCAAAATAACTGTGATTAAAGAATTAAATAAGGTGATAAAATTCAGCAAAGAGCTAAAAACTAAGAAAACAAAGGCAACATAAATTCTAGAACTGAAATTAAGAATTTTATGAATGGATATAATAGTAGAATATACAGAACTGAATGAAGAAAAAAAATCAGTGAATTGAAGGATGAGTCAGAAGAAAATATTCAAACCAAAAGGAGAAAAAAAGTAAAAAATAAACAAAATAGCATGCAAAATTTATGGGACATGTACAATGAAAATATTAACATACATGTAATTGAAATATCAATAGAAGAATAGAAAGAAAAATGGGGCACAAGAGATACTTGAAAGATAATTTCTAAGAATTTTCAAAAATTGATCAAATAATATGTCACTAATTTTTCAAATGTTGTGAACCTTAAACAGAATCAATACACAGCTAGGTACTTTATGGCAAAACTGCTGGAGACCAAACTCAAAGAGAAAATCTTAAAAGAAGATACATGAACAAAAGTATATTAACTGTAAGGTAAGGGACAATGAAACTGCCAGCTGAGAGCTGACTTCTCAACTGAAACAAAGGAAGTCAACAACAATAGAAAGATATCATTAAAGAATTGGGGGCTAGAATGGGGGTAAGCTGCTAATCTGTAATAAACTATCCATTGAAATGTATTTCAAAAAATGACAAAATAAAGACATTTTCACACAAATGAAAACTGAATGCACTATCAACAGACGAACATTAGAGAAAATACTAAATGGTCTTCTTCAAGAACAAGAAAATTCATATCTGATAACAACTTGGATATGCAGAAAGGAAATGACAAGTAAAGTAAAAAATAAGTGTGTGGATAAATGTAACTGAACATTGAACTGTATAAAGAAAAATACTTGTGTTAACAACAGTGTGTTATTATGCCAATAATATCTTGTGAAATATTCAATATGTAGAAAATTATAACTAATGAGAACAAAACTTAGAATGTGGGCAAGTGGAATTTAAGGGAACTATAGCTCTTGTATTGAATTGGTAGTGGTAAAAATGGTAATATTATGCATTTTATAAACTAGGGTAACTAATAATATAGTGGTAAAATAATGCATATCTCACCAGATAATATAGGTGAGAAATAGAAAAATAAATAATACTGAATCCATACAAAGGAATATAAGAAAAGAGAGGGAAAATATAGAACAGAGTAGGTTAACTAGAAAACAAATGGTTTTAAACTTCATATATCAATTATAACATTAAATGTAAATGGATGAAATGCTCAATTAAAGACAAAAACTTTCAGGCTGCATTATACTGCTTACAAGAGTCCCACCTTAAATATAAGAATATCCTAAAGTTGAAAGTAAAAATAGGAAATACATATACCATAAAAATACTCATCAAACTGATTATGTTAATCTCAAAGTAGACTATTTGCAAAAAGCACCACTACAGTGCTGCCCCGAAAATAAGACCTAGCCGGACCATCAGCTTTAATGTGTCTTTTGGAGCAAAAATTAATATAAGATCCGGTCTTATTTTACTATAATATAAGACCTGGTATTACATTATATAATATAATGTTATATTATATATAATCTATATAATATTATATATAATATTTTATATAATAATATATATTTTATATAACTATATATAATAATATATAGTTAATAATTGTACATAATATTATATATATTATACATTATATTATATATATTATATTATATAATATAACATATTATCTTATATTATATAAGACTGGGTCTTATATTAATTTTTGCTCCAAAAGACACGTTGGAGCTGATGGTCCGGCTAGGTCTTATTTTTGGGGAAACACAGTAGAGATAAAGACGGCTTTTTACAATGATAAAAGAGTCAATCCATAAGAAAGATAAAATATTTTAAATTTGTACACAGCCTCAAATTATATAAAATAAAGTGGTCGAAAGTAAAAGGAGAGATATATAAACTCACAATTAGAGTGGGGGAGTACCTATAGCTCAGTGCATGATTGACCAGGCAACAAAAACAATCAGTAAACAAAGAAAAGATAACAAAACACATGATTACAAATTTGATATAGCTGACATATATAGAGCATTGTAATCAATAACTATAAAATAACATTCTTTCCAAGTACATAATTTACCAAAATTAAACATATGATGGGATACATATTATTTTAATGTTTTAGATTATAGAGTATATTTTCTGATCCTAGTGGAGTAAAGCTAGAAATGGGTAAGAAAAATAACTAGAAAACACCATGGACTTGTACAATAGATTGTAGTTTTTAACAACTCATAAGCCAAAGAAGAAATCACATGGGGGATTAGGAAATAGTTTTGAATGAATAATGAAAATCTTACATCTCAATATTTATGAGGTTTCATACAAAACCATGCTTAGAGAGAAATTTATATCCTTTAAAAAATATATGAGCCAGAATAAAGGCTGAAAATCAAAGACTAAACATCAACATAAAAAAAAAATGTTTAAAGCAAATTCAATGCAAAGAAAGTATTAAAATAAAACAATAAAAAGTAATATCATAAAAGTATAAATCAATATAACTGAATCAAATGAACAATAGAGAGGATAACAAAAAAGGTGTTTTCTTTGAAAAGACTAATATAGCTAATAAACATCTGTCAATAATGATCATGAAAAAATAAAAGGCAAAAATAGATATTATTAACAATAAAAGATGAGAGATTATTACAAATCATACAGACATTAATAACTTAAGAAGAGGCTATTTTGAACAGCTGTGTGCCCAAGCATTTAAAAATTTAGATAAAATGAGCAAATTCCTGGAAAACATACAAGCTAACAAAAACGACTCAACAAAACATAAAAATATAAATAAGTAAGCCTATGCCTGTGCCTATGGCTTAAATAGCCCCATTCTCTGTCTCTCTCTCTCCCCCGTCTCCTTTCTGTTCTTCTATGTCTTTGCCTGGTTCTCTACTGTTGCACATGTGCTTCCTGCAACAGTGAAGAAAGGAGAAGGCTGAAAAATGGCTGCAGAGACTTCAGGCTTACATCATCTCAGCCTATGAGCTTCCCCAAATGAAAGGACTTGTCTCTTCTGTCATTAGAATATAAACCCCTGGGAGAACGGGTGTTAAAACTGTACAAGTCACATCCCGCTCCTAAAGTTGGGGCAAGGAGTGAAATATGGATAATTGGCAACCTCACAAGAGTCAAATAGAATGATAGAAGGCTAGTTCCCCAAAAGAAAAAGGGGTATTGTTTCCAAAAGAAAAGAGAAAAGATGCTGAGGATGAAAATAATAACATAGATGTATACTATGTTTCTCTTGATAATTCTTAGCTCTTACGTATTAACAATAAACATAGCTACGCTGTTTTTCACTGAAAACTAAAAAGTCAGTGTCAGAATTGGGTTTTGAACCTCAGTTAAGGAAAAGCTGTCTCACACAACAGGTCAGTTCAAGCTCTAACTGTGTGACCTTAGGCAGCTCATGTAGCATGTCTAAGATTCATTTCTTCCATCTGCAAAATGTGGGTGGCAGAAGTGCCTGCCTCTTCATCAGCATGAAGATTGAATAAAAGTATACAGTGTGAAAACCCTTTGCATATAAATAGTGAATAAATGTTTAGAATGCTTTTATTGAGATTATTAGTAATAATTCCAAAGCCTTGGTTCCTTCAGTTAAGGAAACCACAGAAGTGAATCTCATGTGTGGATAATAAGTTATACTCTGAATCTAAAACAAACTATTTTAAGAGGTGATTCAGAACTGAAAATAATATCAAAAACTTAATGAGGCTCACATTAATGAGTTACTCAAATATTACCTACCCTTTCCACAGGATGTGCTTTTTATCTCATTCCCATGCCTTAAAAAAAAAAAAAAAAAAAAAAAAAAAAAGCTTTTTACTGATGTTCATGAGTAGAAAAATACATGTCTCTCAGATGTAAAGCTCAGTGGGTTTTCACAAACTGAACACATCCATGTAACTAACTTTCAGATCAATTTCATCTGACTTAATCATTTGGAAAATCTTTCAGATTGACAAACTCAGGTTGGAGTCAAGCAACCCAGATTCTAACCTTCGCTCTAATATGAATGCACTGTGTGACTGAGGCCTTTCCTTACATCCTTTCTGTGATAATTTTCTTCATTTGGAAACGAAGAGCAACACATCCGCCACCTGTGTCACAGCGCAGTCCTAGGGCTATACTGCAGACAACAAAATTCTTCTTCCTACATCTCTCTCTCCTTTGGTTTCCATGACCATGAACTTTCATGAATCTTATCCAATCACACTAGATCATTGCTTAGCTTCTGCCCACCCCTTGAATGTGGGCATTGCCCAAGATTCCATCCTGACGTCAACGTTCCCCACTTTGCACCTTCTTATTCAATTCTCCTTGCCTGGTCCATTTCATCTGATAATTTTAATGCCATGACTCTCAAGTGTGAATCCCAGCCCTGACTTTTCTCCCCAACTCCACTCCAAGATTTCCAACTGCCTGCTGGCTATTTCCACTTCAAATCCTATTAATAAAGCACATCTGCAAATTAATCAACAAAGAGGAAGTCATCTTTCCCCCCAATACCTTCTCCCAAATTCATAGTCTCTATTTTGATTACCACTTTGTGACCCAGGTAAGAAATTTTGGAATGATCAATTTTCTCTGGCTTACTTGCCCAAACCTTTATTCTACCATCATTACGTCCTTTGAAATACCCCTTTTCCTCAATTCCTCCCCCACTTCTCTAATTCACTTCTTCGCTTCCTGCCTACACTAGTCCAAGATTTTT
This sequence comes from Rhinolophus sinicus, assembly GCF_057876585.1. NCBI lineage: Eukaryota > Metazoa > Chordata > Mammalia > Chiroptera > Rhinolophidae > Rhinolophus > Rhinolophus sinicus. The sequence goes on from NC_142506.1 coordinate 50,950,777, forward strand.
CTGCCTGGCCTGCTAGTTATCAGTCTCATTTGTGCAATTCATCTCCCAACCTCTAATGGACTTATTTTCCTAACTATATATCGGATCATGACAGTCCTTTGCTTTAGTCATGTATAAGAGGTAGAATAAGACCAAACTCCTTAGACTGACAACCTGACTCCTTTCCAGAACTAACCACCATGAAATAGGTTCATACAAATTGCATTCAAGTCTAGAATAGTCACTATTCTTGCACTTTAATACCATGCTTCTGTTTCTAATTTTCTGCCTCTTTTCTACTCACTAAAACAATATGTCTCCTTCAAAGAAAGCTGAAGTTCCTTCTCTGATCCTCACAATCCATTTAAGAAGCCACAGCTTTAAAAACAAAACAAACAAACAAACAAAAACACGTTAGAACTTAAAAGTAAAACTACTTTGTGTATAATTTGTGCCAGGCATTCCACTAGGCACTTTACACAGTATAGTTCATATAGCAACCTTGTATTTTATAAGTCAGAAATTGGGGCTTATTAGGATTGAATGATTCACCCCAGTTCTTACTAGAGCAGACAGAACAAATGGAGGAACCAGAAGCAGAGTTCAGTACTTAGTGATTCCAAGCTCAATTTTTTCTTTTATACTTTGCAGAATAATTTCTATAATTGGTTGTTTATACATATATCCCCGAGAAGATTTCAAGTTCTTAGAAATCTGAGAATTTGAATTATTTATGTTGATCCACTCTCTCGACTGTGCAAACATACACACACACCCACAACCTAGTTGGGTTTATTGCATAACAATTTGACTGAGTTCTTATGATAAATATTAATAACAAAAGAAGTATATCTGTCTCTGTCCCTGTGGAACTCGCAAATAAAGAACAACAACAAAATAACAACAGTTGGGATAGTATATTAAAAGAACTGTTAATGATGGAAAATGGACGTTTCCACTAATATTTTAAGTTCGCTTTTTATAGAGCAACAAATACATGAGCTATAAAATAGATAATATAGTTAAACTGTAACAATAATGAAATAGTTCATCTGAGGGTTTTCAAATGTTTTACACTAATATTCATATTTGAATATTTTGCTGCCAGAATTGTGTTTAATATAATAGCCACATACATATGCACATAGCATATATATATATATATTCACATAGGTATACTAAAATAAAATAATAATAATAATATTAGCAGGTTTATCTTTTTTTTAATCTATGGTCATGAAACTCAAGAATCAATAATAAAATCCAGAGACAGGATCCTAAATTCATTTCAGTCATTAGTTTTGAATTTTCTTGCTAATTCATGAACTCATTAACTAGTGAGAAAAAAAATCAGTATTTATAGAATCACCTATCTTAAATATTTTCTTGACCTGAATTGAAGAAGATCCTAAAAAAGCATTATAAGGTATCAAGAATGATACCATGAGGTAAAGGGTCCTGATAATTTACAGCCTAGAGGAGGTATGGAGACTGCTGACTTCTCATAGCTTGGAAGCTGGTGTTCCAGCCAAAAAGCTAAGCAGTTATTTCCCTTTTCTTACTTTTATGCCCCCATGTCTTATCCATTAGCAAATTCAGTTGACATCGTCCAAAACACACCTAGAATGTATCTATTTCTTTCCATCCTCATTGTAACCACGCTGGTCCCACACGGCATTATTTTGGCATGAATATAATGACTTCTTAATTGGTGTCTTCCTGCCATTCTTACCCAGTTACAATCCATTTGCCACATAACCCAAAGTATTAACTTGTAAAAACCTAGTCAGATGGTTTCACTCCTCTCCTAAAAACTTCTCATTGGCTTCCCATGCTCTCAGCATAAATTACAAAACTTCTTACCTTGACTTACAAGTCTATGCTTTACGGAACTCTCATCTAGGTACCCAACCTTATTCCTCATCACCACCTTTTTCACATACGTGCTCATCTCACTGGTCTTCAGTTGGATCCATTTTCTCCTCGGAACCTTTGGACTACCTATCACTCTGCTTGGAACTCTCTTCTTACCTCAACATGTCACTATTTACTTAAATATCACCTTCTTGGAGAAGTTATGTGACCACCCAACTTACCATTATTCTCCAGTTTCATTGCATGGCTCAGTCTTCTCTCTCTCTCTCTCTCTCTCTCTCTCTCTCTCTCTCTCTCTCTCTCTCTCTCTCTCTCTCTCTCTCTCTCTCTTTCTCTTCTTCTGTTATGGACTGAATATTTGTGTGTGTGACCCTACCCCAAATCATACATTGAAGCCCTAATCCTTAATGTGATCATATAGGAAGATGAGACCTTTGAGACTAAGGTTACATGAGGTCATAAAGATGAGTCCCTATGATGGGATTAATGCCCTTAGAGGAAAAGGAAGAGAGAGAGATTTCCACATGCCACAAAAAAGGAAAGGCAATGTGAGAACACAGTCAGAAGGCAGCCATTTTCAAGCCAGAGAAAGAGGTCTCACTAGGAAACTCATTGGTTTGCACCCTGATCTGGGACTTTGATGATCTTGGACTTCCCAACCTCCAAAACTGTGAGAAATACATTTCTGCTGTTTAAGCCTCCTAGTCTATGGTATTTTAGTGTGGCAACCCAAGCTGACTAAGTCCTTTCCTTCTTTCCTTCCCTCTTCCTCCCTCCCTCCTTTCCTTTCTCCGTCTTCCTCCCTCCCTCCATCTCTTTTTCTTTCTTCCTTTCTTAACCTTCTAAAGATTAAGAAACATGTGTTTTTTTCCACCACTGTGTCAGGAACTGAGCATGCACTAAAATGTGTGTATAGTTTACATGCTGATGTCATAGAGATGGCTACAAAATTGGATCTTTCCTTCATGGAATAGTTATTAAGCACCTACATATTCCAGGCATTGGACTATGAGACAGACAAGGTCACTGTCTTCATGCAGCCATATTTAGCAGGAGGTGACAGAGAACAAAAAAGCAAATGAACAAGCAAGAAAATTTTAGGCTGAGGTAATTGCTGGGAATGAAATTAAAATGGTAATAGCAAAGAGTTATGATGGACTTATTCAAAAGGGTTCATTAATTGAACCTACCAAAATAATCAAGTGCAATGTCCAAATAAAAATGTTTAACAATATATATGTTATTCTTCCAGATCTTGAACACATACAGAAGCAGTTAATTGTCCATAAACTATACCCAAATGGAAGGCTCACTGAATTGCTCCCACCTGAAAAAAAAAATAATAATGGCTCAATGCTCAATATTAAAAGGCAAACTGCTTCCCTTGTTTTGGGTTTTTGAGTAAAAACCCTAATATCTTTGCCTTTTGTTTTTTCTCTAAAATAAAAACAGTAATAATTCTTGCATTTGAGTTAGGACACAATCCTTCTGATCTGGCCTTTGGCCCACACCATGCATCTCATGCCCACATCTGAGACAATCACCACTCATTAAAATGGACCAGGAGGCATTCTTAAACCACACCAGGATTTGGACAGCGAAAGATAGAAGAAGGACACCATTTTCTGCCTGCTAAGCTGAGTGTGTGTGTGTGTGTGTGTGTGTGTGTGTGTGTGTGTGTGTGTGTGTGACCTAGTAGATTGAATTTCCAACACCTGCCTCAGATTCGCCACCTTAGTGACAATGAGCTGGTCTAATTTTAATCCTCAGCCCTTCCCAGTTGGCTCTGTCCCTATGTAGTTTCCTCTGCCATGACGAAGAGGAGCATCTCAGGTGAAGAGTATGCTGTGGTTTCCCTATTCCATCCATCTGTCCCTCTGTGGCCCATGCCAGAATCAGAAACAGGACCTCAAACGTCCTCGCGGCCCTGCGGAAGCTGTGCGTTCAGCCAATACTCTCGTGCTTACAATCGGCCTAAGTGGTCTGGCCCACAGGGGAGGAAAGCTTGAGAGATTAAAAACCACAACAAACAGAGAGATAGTCAGGTGAGGGAACAGGTTCCTCGATTGTTGTAAGCACATTATCAGGTACTGAGAGAACTTGCTAAAGAAATCACGGAGCCAAAGTTGGGACTCTGCAAGCAGTCAGGCCTCATGGGAGCCCCTTCCAAGGCAGGGATTCCGCCCTCATCAACAGCACGGCCTTGGATGCAGAATCTATTTCTCACAAAATAAGGCTGAATGATAAATTCTGATGGGCTTTTCACTGGTTGTGCATCTATCCCCAAAGAAAACAAATCAAATCAGTGTCAATCTAGAGTGAGGCAGGGCACTGCGTGAGTCACTGTCCAATGTGACACTTTTACCAGTGACTTGACAGCCTGGGGCACACAGATGACACACTTATCACATACGAAATAACACACAGCCTAGAGGAACACAGCGTGAATTGGATAAGACCATCTTGGTCCAGATAATGTGGCATAATGAGTTTTTAACAAGATATTTAGTAAACTCAAAACTGACCTTAAAAATAAAATTAAAAACGCACAAGAAAGGATGATGGAGAGAATGTGATTGAACATCAGTACAATTAAGACTTAGGAGTTTTAAAAAGAAATGAAAACTCATAGACATAGACAATAGTTTAGTGGTTACCAGAGGATAAGGGAGGAAGAGGGTGATAGATGAGGGTAAAAGGGATCAAACATACGGTGATGGAAGGAGAACTGATTCTGGGTGGTAAACATACAATGTGATATATAGATGATGTATTACAGAATTAGATACTTGAAACCGATGTAACTTTACTAACCATTGTGATCCAATAAACCTTAATTAAAAAAAAAGACTTAGGAGTTTTAGTTGACCATTAATAATAGTGATAGTATAATCATGATAATAGCAGTTAACATACTCGCATTTCAAAGGTTTACTATGTACTGGAAACTTCTCTAATCATTTAAAATGTATTATTAATGCATTCAATCTACACAACACTCTTGAAGTAAATTATTGGCATCCCCATTCTACAGGTGAAGAAACTGAGGCACAAAGATATAAAGTAACTTAAAATGAATCAATAATATAATATGATTGTCAAAAATATTAGTGGGTTCAGCTGTGGAGGGCACAGCTCAGCTCCAGGTCCAGTTGCCGTTGCTAGTTGCAGGGGTGCAGCCCACCATCCCTTGTGGGAAGTTGAACCACACCCTCCACAACTAAGATTGAAAGGACAACAACTTGACTTGGAAAAAAAGTCCTGGAAGTACACACTGTTCCCCAATAAAGTCCTGTCCCCCTTCCCCAACAAAATCTTTAAAAAAAATTAATGGAATCTTAGAGGTTGTTGGAGAATAGTGCTCGGAACAAGAGAATAACGTTTCTCTAGTTTGTCCACACCAGACTTCACATAAATTACCATTTTCTCTTCAGGGGAAATGGAGATTCAACGAGAGAGAGAGAGAGAGAGAGAGAGAGAGAGAGAGAGAGAGAGAGAGAGAGAGAGAGAGAGAGAGACTATGAGGAATGCAACCCTTCCAAAAGAAGAATAGTAAATGGAGAAGACTGGTGAGTTTATACCCAAATAACAGAAAGAGGAGTGGAACATGACAGCTTGTGCAGTCCTCAAATTTTGGGCGTGTCCCTGAGACTTACATTGTGCTGCTTCAGAGGTTAGTCATGGGAACAACAGCAAGCACATTCCATAGAATATTTACTCTAAGTTTCTCAGACTACGAAGAACAAGGAATAGACGTGAATGAGAATAAATATGGGCTCAATACAATGCTTTGTAGAAGGGCTACTTTGTGAGATGGGAATCACGCCTCACTGAGGATGCACAAGCAGCGGACACCAGATGACATGGGACCAATTAATTGCCAAAGACCTTCACTCTGTGGTTCTAAATGGAATAAATTGTAGACACTATTTTGGTAATGGGTCTACATAAGGAAATTCAAGGCTAAAGGTAAATGATGGTAACCAAACTAAAAGTCCTCTGAGAAGGCCTCTACCTGTACCTCTAAGTGATTTGATTAAATTCAATAAATATGTATTGACTTTTATATGCCCGACTACCCAGAGGCAGAGAGTATGCCTTGTTTAGAAGCTTACAGCTTATTTTCCCTGAATAAAAAATAACTATTTTAAAAGAACTGTCACCTATGATTTCGAAACATGTGACAAGCAGATATTTCAAGAGTGCATTGACATAAAGCAAAACTATGACCATCTGAATTTGAACTTGGCCACAAATTACATTAACCTTGTTTTCAACAATTTCTACATCCATTTTGCATTTTGTTTTCAATTGGTTTTCAGTACAATGCATGTTTCAGGTAAATAAATTAATCAAATTAAAGATAGTACTTTTTAGTTTCTTGTATAATCTGATTTGGCTAATTTTACTTTTCCGAAATTAGTTCAGGTATATTTTGTTCTTATTTAGCTTTTTGTTTTTGTGCCTTTGTTTTTAGTTGTTTTATTATTATTTTTGTCATTTTCCTTCCTTTTTTGCCATCTCACTATATCCCCATTTAGGATAACATTTTTCAATCAACACTTGACTTTATCTCCTTCTAAAAAAATAAACTATTGTTATCTAATTTTTAGGGAGGAAACTATATGGTTTATATTTCTTTTAGTCAGCACAATAATCTTTTTTAGTTGTTACAAATATTTTCCAATATTTTAGTGGCACAGAGAGGTTAAGAAACTTGCCCAAGGTCACACAGTTATTAAGCAAGGAGCTAGAATTTGAATTCCCAAACCTATGTATTAATTTACCAGGCTACCCTCCTCTAGCAGCCCACGCCCACCATGAAGTGAAGGACAAGCATAGTATAGTATCAAGTAGACAACAGTTCCAATGTTACTTGGGAACCAAGCCGTCTCATTCTTGAAACAGCAACTTCATTTCAGGTTTAGAAATCCCTGAACTTCTTAACTAAAGACCTCATCATTCAATAGCAAGAAACACAAAGTGGTAGGGGGTCAAAGACATTCACAGGCAAGTCTCCTCTGTACTGAACAAAAGAAGAAATTACAAAAGACCTTGCAGCCAAGGAGGCTGTAGCATATGGTTGGTACTCATAAAGGTATGTTGAATGGAGGCAAGTTTCCTAGCTGCTGTACCACTTCTACCGTGTTTCCCCGAAAATAAGACCTAGCCAAACCATCAGCTCTAATGCGTCTTTTGGAGCAAAAATCAATATAAGACCTGGTATTTATTATATTATATTATATTATATTATATTATATTATATTATATTATATTATATTATATTATATTATATTATATTATACCCAGTCTTATATTTTAGTAAAATAAGATGGGGTCTTATATTAATTTTTGCTCCAAAAGACAAATTAGAGCTGCTTGTCTGGCTAGGTCTGATTTTCAGGGAAACACGATATTTACACAAGAGAGTCAAATCAATCTTCTATAAGGAATCACACTTTCCAAATGAATGCTAGACTTTCTAAATTAAAAGTGTCTTCATGTTCCATCAAGCTTTAGTTCATGGAGGTGATATAATGGGGTGTCATAGTCTTACAGAAAGGAAACTGGATGAAGAGTTTTAAAAAAAATGGCTTTGAAAGATTTTTCTGTCTCAGTGCCTTCATAGCTTAATATGCAAAAATAATTGTATTTTTCACAGGATTCTAAGAATCCAGTATAATTCTGTTAGGTGGAAAGCATTCTGTGTATGTATCAAGTTATACAAGTATAAAAAACCAGTATCACTATAAAACTCCTTGAAAATAACAAAGGAGAAAATCTAGATGAAATTTGGTCTGGCAATGACATTTTAGATACAACACCAAAGGCACAATCCATGAACAAAAGAATTAATAAGCTGGACTTCACTAAAATTAAAATTTTCCACTATGTACAAAACAATGTCAAGATAATGAAAAGACAAGCCATAGGCTAGGAGAATATTTGGGACAGAAACATCTGATAAAGGACTGTTATCCAAAATAAGTAGTCTTAAAATTCAACAATAAGAAAAGAGCCCAATTAAAAAAATGGGCCAAAGTCCTGAATAAACACCTCATAAAGAAGATATACAGGTGGCAAACAAGCATATGAGAAGATATTGCCCAATATATATATCATCAGGGAAAGGCAAATCAAAACAACGAGATACCACTGTAAACTTATTAGAATGACCAAAATCAAGAAAACTGGCAACACCAAATACGGGTGAGGATGTGGAGCAACAGGAACTCTTTTTCATTGCTGGTGGGAATGCAAAATGGTACAGATACTTTGGAAGATAGTTTGGCTGTTTCTTACAAAATTAAATATACTCTCACCATGTAATCCAGCAATCAAGTTCCTTGATATCTGTCCAAAGGAATTGAAAACGTATGTCCACACAAAATCCTACACACTGATGTGTATAACAGCTTTATTCATAATTGCCAACACTTGGAAGCAACCGTGATATCCCTCAGTAGGTGAATGTATAAATAAACTGTGGTAGGTTCAGACGATGGAATATTATTCAGTGCTAAAAAAAAATGAGCTATCAAGTCAGGAAAACACATGGAAGATGCTTCAATTCATATTACTAAGCTAAAAAAGAAGCCAATCTGAAGAGGCTACATATGGTATAATTACAACTGTATGACATTTTTACTATGGGACAGTGAAAAGAGCAGTGGTTGCCAGGGGTTAAGGGGAATGAGGGACAAATGTGTGGAGCACAGGGATTTTAGGTCAATGAAACTACTCTATATGCTCCTCTAATGGTGGATACATGTTATTATAAATTTGTCTAAAGCCACAAGATATACACCACCACGCATGAACCCTAATGTAAAGTATAGACTTTGCATGATGATGTTGTGTCCATCCACGTAGGCGTATCAGTTGTAACAAATGTACCGTCTGGTGGGGGAGATTGTTACGGAGAAGGCTATGCATGTGGGTATGTAGGGTATACGGGAAATCTCTGTATCTTCCACTCACTTTTGCTATGTATCCTGAAGTCCTCTAAAAGCAAACTCTATTAGAAAATCAGTATCATTCCTAGTCATTAAGTTAACTCAGTCAAAAAAAAAATTATGGTTAACCATTATCACCATTTCTCTTAACGTGTCAGATATCAAATTTGTACTGAGAAGGCAGGTATATACAGTTATGGTTTATAAATATTTCAACATCAAATTGCAACATTTGCATATGTTTCTTTTGGGAAAATCTGTATCACTGCTAAGTGTTCATATCCAAAGCCCAGGGAGCAGAAATGGCTTCCTGGACATGTGACCTGGGTAGTCACACAGGGCTCCATGCTTAGAAGGGCCTTACGCTTAGTTTAGTGCTCTGCTGTTAATTAGTATTTGAACAAAGGGTTGAATTTGAAGATATCAGGGGTGGGGGGTGGGGTTTGAAGAAAAGCTTGGCTTCGTGGAGGAAGCTCCTGGTTGTCTGCACAGAAGAGGAGCTCAGTTGTACTTGATTCAGAATCTTGGGAACCTTGATGTCATTCAGACCTACTCTTTCACTTCAATTGAAGAAACTGAGACCTCCACAATTTCCCCAACTTGCCCAAGGTCCCCAGCTCAAACATAAGCAGTTGCCAGGCTGGTTTGTGTCCCAGATCACAGATGCCTCTTTCATAATAAGCATCTCCTCCAAATGCTCCGTGGGTCGCAGCTCCGTTTATTAGGTAAGTCTTTTACCTTTTCCCAAAGCCCCTTTTCAGTAACTGAGAAAATGGGCTGATCTTTATATTAACTTGAGTGTTATTATTACTATTTTTTCTACTTATCCTCAATTATTGCCAGCCTGCTGTTGAAATATACCTGAGAATAACCTTCAGAAAAATGCTGTGGGCTCTGCATTGAACGGTGCCAATGTGGAACACATTTGGGATGCTGAGTTATTTATCTATTAAAATGTTTCTGAGGGAAGAGCATTCATTGAGAATGTCTTGTTTACAAGCTTGTCCTTGGTCATCAGACACTGCAGTTTCATTATTGACTGTGAATCTCACTTGCAGTGGCAAAGCATTGAAATGCTTTCTGCCGCAATCATTACTTTATGTTCATTGCATACAAATCGGAATGAGTCCTGAATGCAAATCAAGTTATCTGACTCAGGCTGTTGCAACTCATGTATAAATGAACCATATATATCAGGAAGTGAAAGTCAGTCATAGAAATGGAAGCAGAGAAATTTTACTGAAGTCTGTATAAGAACTAGTCAAATATCTACTTCCCTTCTCATAGTCACACTCAACATCACTGTTGAATTTTTCGGTACTGTTTATTTACTAGTCTTTTAGCTGCTGCCATGATGATTAGAATATGCATTCTTAACTTATCACAGTTTACTTTGAATTAATATCATACCACTTGATATATAAGGTAAGAACCTCTCAAAAGTATAATTTCATTTACAGACCTTCCAATCCTTTTGCTTTTGTTTAAAAGTATACTTTTTTTTGTTTAAAGTGTACTTATTTATGTTATAAACATCAAATACATTGTCATGAATTTAAGTATAAACATTCAGTTGACTTTAAATACTTTTAAAAAATAAAATAGGTTTTATATTCATCTGCGTATCAACAATATTCTTTGCTTTGCTTTCTTTTCTGTAGATCTAAGTTTCTATCTGGTATCATCTCCCTTCAGTCTAAAGAAAGAACTGTGTTTAACATAGTACTGGAGACCATCCAGCAACAAATTATCTCATTTTTTATTATGCCTTCATTTTAAAAAATATAGTTTTCTTTAATATAGAATTCTAGATTGACAGGGCTTTTTCGCAGCACTTGAAGGATAAAATTTTATTTCTGTCTGGCCTCAATTGTTTTTAATGACATGTGAGCTATCTTTAAAAATTCTTATCATTTTTACCCAATATAATGTTTCGTTTTTCTCTGACTGACTTTAAGATTTTCTTTTAACCCTTGGACTTCAGCAGATGTGCCCAAGTATGGTTTTCTTTATTGTCATTGTCTGATATTCTTATTTAGATCTGTGCATTACTGTTTTAGAGCAAATTTGGAAAAATTTCAGCCAAAGTTTCTTCAATTATTTTTTCTTCTTCATTTTCTCTCTTCTCTACATTCTATGACTAAAAGTGTGTTAGACCATTTGATATTGTCCCTCAGATCATTGTCAATTTGTTCATTTTTAAAACCTTTTTTCTCTTTGTGCATTTTAAATGTTTTACTGATTTGTCACCAAATCTATTGTTTTTTCTGTTATGTGTAGTCTGCTGTTAGTCTCATCCAATGTTGTTGTTGTTTTTAATTTCAGCTTGCATATTTTTTAGTTCTTGGATTTCTATTTGGTTTGTTTCTTTTTTACATTTTTCTTATCTTTCCTCAAATTCTCCATTTCTTTAGTATTGTATCTATCTTTTCCTATAGATTCAATATATACTCATGATAGTTAATTAAGTGTTTGTCTGCTAATTCCAGTATCAGTATTTTTCATAGGTCTATTTTTATTAAATTATTTTTTTCTTGACAATGTCTAGTAGTTTTTTATTGTATAGTGATATTATGGATGTTTTATTTTACAATTTTAGAATCTGCTGTCTTCATTTATTTTTTGAAATTATGAATGTTGAATTAAATTTCAGTATTATAAAGACAATAAACAGCAGCTAACTTGTCACTTTGCACAGTAATTTTACCATAAAACATTTAAACTTACTTATTTTGCCAACATTTTCTTCACTTCACATAGCTTTAATAAAGATCATCAGAAATCTGTAGGATATATTTTATAAATAAACGAGGTAAGAACATAAACTCTTAAGTTTGTGGTGAAGGAGTTAATGCTGCATTAAAGGGGCTCAAGTTATTAGTAATAAAACGGAAACGGAAACAATCCCTTAATAAAAGGTAAGAAAATCAGTTTTTCTAGGTGGAAATGTATTGATTATGCTTTCTTATTTCTCCTTCCAGATATGCAACGAATATGTCTAAATACTTACTAGAGCCAAGTGTATCTCAAAAGTTTAGGACATCAGTTTTTCTCCTTTTTGTTAATACTCAATGAGAAAGAACACTTAGAATAAAACTTATTTTCACGAATAAGGAATAGTAATATCTACTTGCCGTCTGAGTTCACTCCTAACTCAATCCATACTCCAAGTAACAGATTTAACATGCTCAATGTTAGAATTATTTGGCATTAACTTAAAAAGAAACCTTGTTAAAGCATAAATTACAGAATTTCATTCCTTGAAGTATACCTTTCAAGACACGTCTTCATCAAGTAGATAAGAAAAGTAAGAATTGCTGGGCTAAGCACAGGGCTGTTTTATTATGGTGTTCATTTTCTTGTTATTAAATCTTAAACTCCTATTGTGTTCTAATGCCTTATGTGAGTGTACAACCAAAGAAGTTAGATTGTTCTCCAAAATTGGCTGTCTTGTAAAGGTCAAAACCGACAGCATCAACCCTGGCGAAGATCTGAGCACTGCCCTTTGCTGGAAGTAATTTTGGTGATTTTTTTAGTGATTTTTCAGAGGAGTCCTAGTGACGCTATCTTCTGGGACAGGTTATCCTGTCTCTCCCACTAGATTGATGAGATCAAGCCTCACTCGAAAAAACACCTGTTGTCTCCTTTTGGAGTTTTGTACTAGCAGGCAGTTAGTTACATTACCGGTGAATCAGCTTGACCAACTTGAGATTTGATTGCAGTTTCATGATGCTATGCCTATTTTAGTTATGCGCCTAGTCTTAGGCCAAATAGCTCAATCTGGCTACATAGATTTTATTCTTAAGGGGTGGCCCTTCTAGGTTCCCAATGGAAAGGCCATCATGTTTATCAACATTCTCTAACTTGATGGGACTCAAATTTCAAACTCTACCTCTTAGTGCTGGAAAGGAGCAGAATTATCTGCTAAGCTTTTACACCCACCAGCTGTGGTTTTTCCCTTGAGCTCTTTGGAGATTTGCAAACACACACACACACACACACACACACACACACACACACACACACGTGAAGTTCGGAGATCAAGTGAGGATTTGGGAGAGTTTACATGATATTTTTCAGTTCTTCCTTCTATTTCTCTGTCTTTTCTACTATTTCTTCCCTCAATTTCCAGCTACGGTGGCTATTCCAAACACTTTTAGTTTTATAACTCCTCAGGCTAAAAGGATTTCAACTGTGTGCCCCAGTTCTAGCCCCCCAAGATATGGGATTTGGGAAGTACTAAGTGGGGAAAAAGATTTAAAAATGTCAACCTAGAGTAGTGTAGTTCGTTTCAAGGGTTGGATGCCCTCTAACTTCTGTCTGCTTTTGGTTGCTTTCCATTGACTTGAATTTATTTATTTTTAATTTTCCCAGAGTTTATCATTGTTCCCAGAGTTTATCAGCAGAAGGGTTAGTTTTACAAAAGGTCTTCTGCCATTACTAAGACCAGAGTGTCTTCATCAGATGGATTTTTTAAACATGTGTTATATTATGTTGAACAAACTTATTTGCAAATAGATTTAAAACAGTCCATATGGCCTTCTCTCCAAATGGTAATAACCAGTGATATTTACTCTGTACCCAGTTTCTTTTATAAATGTTTAACATATACTAACATTTTAAATTCTCATAACAGCCCCATGAGATAGATCCTATTATTTTTATTTTACAAATGAGGATAGTATGGCTCACAAGTTCTGGCAACTTGTGTAAGTTCACAGAGCAAATAATTACCCTGAGTCACTTCAGGGTTTATGATTTCAATACTAACCTTGCTCTTTATTGCAAAAAAATTGAGATTCCTTTGCATTCCTGGTGAGTGACAATCTCCCAGGTTGGATTGTAAACTCCTTCTTGAGGATACCTTATTTATGGCTTCTATTCACCAATACATATCAGTGCAGTAATAACCATTGTTATATATTCCTTATCAGTTGGTAAATAACCAGTGTCTGAGCCTTTTATTTCTCATATGAGTGAGAAAGAGCATGTGCTTTTCAATCCCTGATAGAAAAAAAAAAGAGTAAACTCCGAAAATTGGCATTATTAAAATCCTGAATCTTTTAGCTCTACTTGTAAGGATAGAATGCTACATAATTTATAAATTTATAAATTAAGTGAAGCTAACATAAGAAAAATTCAATTCATAAAATAACTGAATTTCACTTCTTTCCAAAATTACTTGAAAGAAAAAACATCAATGTTTGCACAGGAATTTTGAATAGAAGATTAGAGAATATTATAGACACAGGAATTTTGAATAGAAGATTAGAGAATTATACTAATTAAAACTAGTAATGCCCCATGTCACTTAAAGAGTGGGAGCCTCACTGAACTTTAAACAAAGAAGAAATCATTGCCAGTTTAATTCTAGAGAGTTAAACTACAACTTATTAGATAATAACTTACTATAATTAAGCCTTCAAAGAGTGTTTGTGAAGTCAGTTAAATACAGCTCACTTTTAGAAGAAATACATACCAACTAAGACAGAATCCTATCAATACCAGCCATGTTTGTGGGAAGAGAGATGCAGTTTTCTAGGGGAAGGTCCATTCTTTAGGAAGTGTGGTGAACATGTTATTTCTGCTTGCCAAGAATGAGTTCTCCTTTCACCAATAGCATATAGATTTTTTGGGTAACTTCTCCTCCTGTATTCTCTATCCATATTTTTCTACATGTCTGCCTCAAACCTTGCTTTTGCCACATAACCCAGGTTTGAACAATTGGCCTCCTGCTCAATGTGATTGCTTTGGGAAAGAGCTTATAGCCTAAATAAATGAAAAGAGACACAATCCTTGGAATCTGAACAAAATAATTGTAAGGTGAAACTTTCTTTCACCAAGGTAGATGGTGGAATATAAACTTAGAACTGGTGGTGACCATTTTGCCACCGCTTGGAGAGAGTCTGCCTGAGAATGAAAATTAACATTGAGAAACAGATAAGGACAGAATCCTGACAACTTCTTTCAAGCCTATGTCTAGCAATTCTGATAGATGTATCTAAACCTTAAGTTATTTGAAACTTTTAATTGCCCTTAGGATATTTTCAGTTGAGTTGGTGTTATAGAATGAATATTTGTGGCCCTCCAAAATTCACATATTGAAGCCCTAACCCCAAGTATGGTTGTATTAGGAAATGGAGCCTCTAAGGAAGTAATAAAGGTTAAATGAGGTCAGAAATGTGGAACCCTGATCCAATAGGATCGGTGTCCTTATAAGAAGAGACATCAGTAAGAGCTCTCTCTCCCTGCCCCTCACCTCTCTCTTTCCGCCTCCTCCAAGCCCATGAGCACACACCAAGGAAAGAACACATGAGAACACAGTGAGAAAGTGGCTGTCTACCAGCCAGGGAGTCCTCACTGGAAACCGAATTTGCTGGGACCTTGGTCATGGATTTATAGCCTCAGAACTATAAGAAAATAAATGTCTGTTGTTGAAGTTACCCGGTCTGTAGTATTTTGCTATGGCAGCCTGAGGAGACTAATACAGTCAGAGTCACTTAAACCTATGAGTCCTGTGTAATGCAGGAGATTTCAAAGAACCCATACTGGGATCATCAAGAGACCCCACTGAGACTGAGAGTCCACTATGCCAATAAAAGCATCTTAAATGCACTTTTTAAATTTTCCTTTTACCTTTTCAAGTGGCTCACTGGCAAAAATCAAGGCTCCAATTAAACTTCAAGGGCTTTCCAATCACACAATTGGCACCAATTATTCATTTAACTATGTGTGGGTTAAGCCTAGGCTAATTACATTTCCCTTAAACCAGAGTCATTTCAGATCAGGCCATTCAAGGTTATTACAACTTGACACAGAGGGTAATATTGAAAATGATAATGAAGAATTCTGTATTGCAGTATAAGCTTTCAGATGGTTTTCAATCAATTTTGCAAGTTCTAAAACTCAAAAGAACAAAGCTAACCATTTAGCTGGCAAATTACTTTCTATCTTTTGACGCATTAATGAAAAGAAAGATTCACATGAGAATTAAATACCTGGTGAAACAAACAAATAGGTGTTTGTGTCCTCTTCCTTACTCAAATTCTGATGGACTCTAATGAGGAGGGGAACAGAAGTGTTTCTTGCAAGGGTCTCAAGTATCTTTTTCCACCCTCCATCCCTACCCCTTGTCCAAGTGAGAACTTTTGCTTTAGAGGAAATGGAATTTAGTAGGTCAAAGTGACTCTCAGTGAGTTTCACCACAAATAGGAACTTTATGTCATATTATGATCCGTGAAATATATACCAAACTAAGCCCTCAGTAAATGCTGAAACCACTTCTAATCCATTGGGAAGACAAGTGCATTCCCCTGATTCACCTTTGAGTATAGTTACCGCACAATGCCCACCAGAGAAAATCATCGCTGTAGGTTCAACTAAACACTCGACCCATAAGACTACCACCAGCCACACTTGGCATCAAGTTCACTTGGAGAAATGGTTCTCAAACTTGAGCATGCATCAGAAGGACCTGGTGGGATTGTCAAGACACAGATTCCTGCTCCCTATCCCTCCCCTTCCACTGGGGTTTCTAATTCAATAGTCCTGAGGTGACCTCCCAGAATCTGAATTTTAACAAGTTTCCCGGGGATAATGATGCTACTGGCCTGGGGCACCACACTTTGAGAACCACAGTCTAAGAAGCTATAGGACAGGAGACACAGCTTGCTAGCAGGAAAGCATCAAGTGTTCCTCTTCCTGGGGGAGTCCTTGTAGCAGTAGTTCGAGAGCCACTAGATTCACATCTGACAGGTAAGAGAGGTATCTTGACTTATAAACCACATACATCACATCTTTTTAAAATACCTTCATGGACATAGCTTCCAACAACCTCAAAACGGATGTGTTGATTACTCGAGTCACAGTCTGAAACCAAAATTATGGTTTCCTATCTGGCATTTATAGGTGTGCCACTCCAGGTGCAATACCAATCAGGGGACAATTTTATAATATTGCCTACTCACAAAGTTGACCCAAACCGTCTTTATAAGTTTCAGGGAAACAGAGCTAGGGCAATAAGTGAAAAGCAAATTTCCATGCAGATAAGGGGAGAATTGTTTTGTTCACCGTTTGCTTGCTACATACCTATCTTTATTCATATTATACTCCTTTTTTAAAAGCTGAATAGAAATAAAATTAAATTATGTCAAAAACTTTCCTTTGTTTTCATTCTCGGTTTAGCTAAATCTCAAAGTCACGTGTTAGAGTGATCGTGCTAATAAAAGAAGAAGGGAGCTTCCTTTGTGCTTCCTCATAAAAATCACCGGGATTCAAACTTTGCCATTTGGATGGCAGTGCACATGTATCTGTTATATACATCACAGGAAGCCCTTAAATTCCATACCAAGAATACTTGCTGATCTCTAACCTGATTTGTAAATAAGAAGTAACTTTCTACTTTAGAGTGTCTGTCATCTAATTTTCTTTCACCTGATTGCTATATGATCTGCTATATTTTGTTATATTGCTTACTGGAAAGAGTATATATCTATCTAGGTCTATCTACCTATCTAGATATGCTTTACAGTATTTAATATTGAAATAAATATCCAAATTTGCAATTCCAGATTATAATCCTGCCAATAAAGGAATTTTGCAAAGAAGCAACTCTTGGCCTAAAGAAATAATTCTTACCCTGGTCACGTTCACTAAGAAATCTTTTTAAAAATATCAATTCCTGAGCCATACAGCAAACTGATTGAATTCAAATGTCTGCAGATAAGGTCCAGACACAGAAAACTCTTAAAATTCCCCAGGTATTACTAATGTGTAGCCAGGGTTACAAAACTTTGAAAGTAGAGTCTATTTCTGAAAGAAAATTAATTTTCTTTCCTCTCATATTCCCTCTCTCCTCCTTTTTTATTTCTCTCTTTTTTTTTTTTTAATAAGAAAGGGGGAAAATACCTCTCAAATTGGGGCCAAAGGAAAAAAACAGACTGGGATAGAGAAGTTCTAATAATGTGGGTTGGTTCAGTATTTATGAACCCCGCTGGGTCATCAGAAGATTGTTCTAATCTTAGGCAGGTGGACTCTTCCTGTACTGACAACATGATTTGTTAATATTATTAATATTGTTAATACTCTTTAGAAGTATATTAAGGATTGAGGTTCTATTGATATAAAAAGGAGAACTAGGGAAAAGCTAAAAAACATATAGAGAAAAAAATAAGATTGCACTTCAATTAAAGAAGAGACAAGAATACAACCCTCTATTAGTTAATAAGAGGGTTGCAGATGTGGTATGGACTAGCTAAATGCTTACCAAATTCTTCTCTTACTGAGCACACACCTGAGCTTAATTTTCTAGCTTCCCTTGTCTGTTGATATAGAGATGTGACTGAGTTCCAGCCAATGGAATATGAACAGTTGTAATAAATGCCACATCCAGGCCCAGTTAATAAAAACAATTTATGCATGACTCTGACAGTTAATTTTATGTGTCAATTTGGCTGGGCCATGGTGCCCAGATATGTGCCCAGATTACCCTGGATGTTTCTGGGAGTTGTTTTTGGAAGAAATTTACATTTAAATCAGTGCACCCTGCGTAAAGCAGATGGCCCTCCCTAATGTGGATAGGCCTCATCCAATCAGTTGACGGCCTGAATAAAACGAAAGGTGACTTGCCATGAGCAAGAGAAGACCTTCAGACCTACAGCATCTGCTCTTCTCTGGGTCACCAGCCTGCCAGCCCACCCTGAAAATTTTAGACTTGATAGCCTTCATAATTGTGAAAGCCAATTCCTTAAAGTAAATCCCTTTATAAACATAAATCTGTGTGTGTGTGTGTGTGTGTGTGTGTGCGTGTGTGTGTGCACATACTATTGGTTCTGTTTCTCTAGAGAACCCTGACTGATACAATGACTTTTTCAGAAGAACTCTAAGAATTAGAGGAGAGCAGAAACATAAAATGGAAGGAGTTTGGGTTCCTGCATTGGAAGCCCTCCTGAAAACTAGAAACATCCACATCGGACATGATGTAAGTGAGAAATAAACTTTCATGGTTCTCAGCTGCTGAGATTTGTGGGTTTGGTTGTTATAGTTGGTTTGTGAGCATTACTTAATCTAGCTAATGTAGCATATGTTGAATTAGACAGTATTTAAGCTCCCTTTATCTTCTAAAGTTCTATAGCAGTGGTTCTCAAAGTTAGCTGCGGATGAAAAAAATCTTAAAACTTTAAAAAATATTGATGCTTAGTCTTCACCCCTTGAAAGTATTAGTTAATTGTTTTCTGGAGTACAGCCTGGGCATTGGAATTTCTAAATGTTCCCTAGGTGAGTATAAAATACAGAGAAATTGAAGGACCACTGGTCTACAGGACATCAAAGACCAGACTTCAAAGTAATGTGCAAGAGCAATCAAGTTAGTGAAAAGCTTAATATAAGTGAAAAGTATGAACTGCATCTCCACATAGAAGTTCTCGAGCTATATTATTATTGTTGTTGTTAATAGAATAGGAAAATTATACACATATCTCAAAACACAACTGCTTCATAAATACTATGATGCCCATGTTTTAGATGAGAAAACCAAAGCTCAAACTGAGAAGCTACTTGTTCCAGGTCACACAGCTAAGGGGTGGAGCTACAATCTGACCAATAGTCTGGCTGACGCCACAATTCCTATTCTCAACTCTAAGCTATAACACCTCCCATTCATGTAAAGAAAACGTCCTGATCCAGAAAAGTAAGAATATCACTGTGCAACACACTGGAATATTGCATTTTTCCCCAGCACCCAGTTTAGTGATGACAGTAAATTTGTGTTCAGAAAGGTTTAATGAGGTTGTTACAGAGTCGGCAAGCAAGCCCTCCAAAGACTAGGTGAAAAGAATAGGAGGACTGAACTTTGACCCAAAAAAAAGGTAAAATTAATTGATGAGTAGACAGGAAGAATAACTGGAGAAAGAGAACATGACAGTGCCTTCAAATATTATAAAAGTTGTCATGTGAAAGAGGTAATTACGCTTATCACTAGATGAAAGAAGTTTATTCTGTTTATCACCAGAGAGTTCAACAGGATCATAAGTTAGATGTTGAAAAAAGGAAAGTTCTGATTGATATAAAGAAGACTTTCCAATAATTCGTGCTCTTCTAAAAAGAACAAACAAGGTTGTTAGGAGAATTTAATGAGAAAATATGTTTTGTAAAAGCAATAGAATGCTGGGTATTTTTGTTTCTATTATCACATTTGTAAGGTCTCATCACTGGAATGTTCAAGTAGATACTGAAATTGTGAATCTGCACTAGAAGGAAATAAGATAGAAGATAATTAAGGTCCAATCCAATCCTAAGATATCTTGGATTCCCATGGAAAGATGTTTCATGAAATGCCTTGTCTAATAACTGGTGAGCAAAACATACACTCTATATAGCATATCACTTCCAAAGCCATTTTGAAAAATATACAGTCTCACTAAAGTTAGAGAAATTCACAGCAATAATTTGGTCAGTTGTAGCTTGATGAAAACTTATTATGAGATTAACTCTGAAATATTCACCTTATTTGAATATAAATGCCACAAATCTATCAGTGGATAAAATGCTTCCTGAGATAAAATGGAGGCCCATGGCTTTCCTATTAGAAGCTACCACGGTCAATCATTCCATTTAGTTTCTTGTGTCTGTGCTTTGTCTCATCTTTCCCCATGGCGCTTTGTGTCCCCCACTTAGTATAGCAAGCAGTATAACTAAGGCATATAATATGTTTTCAATAAAAGTTTGATTTGGAAATGACCTAGACCAAAAGAAAAGTTGTTTATGGTCCTGCATGCAGAGCATAGGGGAAAACTGAGGAAAAAGTGCAATATGGGAAAAACACATTTTAGATAGCTCCCTATAGTTCAAGGAAAAGTAAAAGAATTGAATTTAAATGAGCCAAATAACTCATGCAATTCTCCAAAAAAAGATATGTAGCCAATATACCGTCTTAAGGTATAGTATGTCTGACTGCATTGCTGATATCTATTATTAGAATTTTAACAAATCTTCAAATTCTATGCTCAGCTTCCCCTCTAAAATGGGACAGGCCACCCAATGGGGTGGCCTGAGGGCAGGGAGGATTCGTCTCATGTCTGCTGCTATTTCCCCAGCACCTGGCACATAGGATCTGCTCCACAAATATTGGCTGAGTGAATGAATTAATGAATGAACAGGCTGTGGATGCGAAATTTTGAGATGTGCCTTTTAGAGAGATCTCACAGGCCTTCCATGACTATGATATTTCCACCACGCTTTTCTTTGAGCATATGACTTATTTAGCATCTTAAAGTTCATGTTGACAGAGAGGGTGAAAGTATGAATACTTCTTGAGCTCAGTTATTTCTAACTTGTTAGGTACAGATACCAACAGTGTAACAGTCCAGCCTGAGCTAGACATAAACATTGTGCATGCCAACTCCCCAACTGCAGCTCCCATGTTACGTTGGCTCTGTGCTGCTGTCACTGAGAAAAGAGTGCCATTTAATGGTAGTGAGAGTAAAGCAAAGTGGATCCATTGAACTAAACATTTGAAACTTCCTCAAGGGCGCGAATATTCGCAGTAACACCCAAAACTAGGGCCTGTAGAAAGTTTCCAGTGGCTAGATTTCAAACAAGAGTGAGGGTGTAAGAGCACCCTAAGTCTCTTAAAATTCCTTCACACACTCACTTGTAAACAAACAGAATGGCATTAGCCAAAAAAGGAAGCTCCCTCAGAAAATGAAAGAAAGAATGAGGAAATCCATTTTATACTCTAGGTGAGAAACACACATAAAATGTGTTTCAGGAATATTACACATTCCTCTAAAATGTATGAAACAATGAGCTTCCTACTATCACAACATGCAGGTACCCTTGAAGGGGGCTGGTGGAGGCTAGTATCCTGGTTACTTCTCCGGGAGAAGGTCAGTCTCACAGGATCCGGTGGGGAGGCTCATTAGATGAGTGCTCTGTCTCACGCTAAAGGATTGAGAATGCTTGAGATTATTGTGCTAAGCGAAATAAGTCAGACAGAAAAGGTCAAGAACCATATGATTTCACTGATACATGGGCTATAAAACTGAAAGCAACAAAGGAACAAGACAAACAAATAAAGAAACAAAACTCATAGACACAGACAATAGTTTAGTGGTTACCAAAAGGTAAGGGGGTTGTAGATGAGGGTAAAAGGGATCAAATATATGGTGATAGAAGGGAACTGACTCTAGCTGGTGATATATAGATGACATATTATAGAAACGTACACTTGAAACTTATGTAACTTTACTAGCTATTGTCACCCCAATGCTCTTTAATTAAGAAACAATGCTTCCCATTCTTTATTCATCCAGTGAACCTTTTCCTGAGCAGCTATTAGCGGCCAGGCAGTGTACTAGGCATGAGGAATATAATGAGTTATGCAAAAGCAAAAGATAATCAGCCATGTATTATTCAATCACAATTGTGATAGATGTTATGAAGGAAAAGAGTAAGGTCCTAGGAATTATTTATGTAGGCAAGTTGGACCTAGTTACTTCCATGAGGAGGGAACATTTGCGCTAACACTGAAGGATAAGCAGGAATTGATCAGAAAAAGCCATCATCACTCTGGTTAGGAACAGCGAATAATTACTTTTCTTTACATTAACAATTTATTCTGCAAGTAGTTTTGGGGGGTTTGTTGTTGTTGTTTTGCTTTTTGTTTTTTTTAATTCTGAGATTTGAAAAGTTTTAGAAACCACATTGTGATTGAAAACAGGTTTTATTTGCCCACATGACTTCATAAAAAATTGTCATGACCTTCTTATGTAACTTATGTGGACTTTCAAATGTTTAAGAACATGTGGGGCTTTCGCTTTCAGAAGGCAGACGGGAATCTGAGGGCAGCAATGACTGTGAACTGACAATACGAAGGTCAGCTCCGGTGAGAAATTCCAAGGATGTTAAAATTCACATGCACCAGCTGGGGAAAAGTTGTGTAAGGAGGGGTCTGCCACAACAAAATAAAACCCATATACAAGGATACATCCACGTACACACTTGCAATGAGAGAATATGAAAGCTGTAGGGAACAGTACGAACCATCTACCCTGAACGCCTCACACCTCAGAGGAGAGGTCACAGAGATGAAGGAGATTGGTCAGGCTGCCCAGCCAGCAAGTGCCAACAGCTGAGGGCGCTGCATATTGGAATGGGATGAAATCCATCTCAGGTAAAATAAAGCCTGTGGCAAGGGTAGAGAGAGAAGGTAAGGTCTATTAGGTAGCAGGCAATTGGGGTGGAGCCTGAAAGCCCAGGACAGGGTTTCATTTGACTTCATGATGCAAAAGGCCAGATTTGGGGACCAATAAAAGATATCAATCAAATGAAAGGCACAGGCAATTCTTAGCACTTCAACAAGCAATAGTGATTTGATTAAGCAGGTACCCCGAGGAAACCTTCTACTTCACTTGGAACTCTTTATTATCATTATGTTTTTAATGTGGTGGCAGATGGTGTTTTCCGAAGATGCTCCTCACAATAGCTCCCATCCTACATGCTCTTCTGCATTGTGACCTTGCTAATCCCCCTTCGAGAGGTGAAGTCCCATTTGCCTCGCCCTGAATCTGGGCTGCCTTACGACTTGCTGGTAGCCACAAGAACGTGGTGGATGTGACACGAAGTGGCTCTTCAGGCTATGTCACAAAGGCCATGGAGCTTGTGCCTGGTTCTCCTGGGACACTTGCTCTGGAGAAGCCATCTACCGAAGAAGCAGTCTGACTAGGCTGAGACTAGAAAGGCTGCATACTGTGCTGCAGTCCCTAGTCCCAGCTGAGCCCTGCCTCCACCCATCCCTGTCGAGATGCCAATAAATGAGAATGAAGGAACTATTTTAGAAGTGATTCCCCACCCCCTAGTGTTTTCGCCTGAGACCCCAGATATCACAAAGCAGGAAAGAAAAAAAAAGAAAAAAAAACCTCACTCTGCTCTGTATAATTTCCTGACTCACAGAAACCATGAACACAATCAAATAAAATAAATATAAATGAAAGCCACTAGGCTTAGAGGCATTTGTTACATAGAAACAAAACGCCAGAACAAATGTTTGTTTGTTTTTTCCAGGAAGGTTATTATGGGCCTTGAGCCCATTGAACGGATGAGAAAGCAAAGGTTCAGGAAGATTAAACCAATTAGATCACAGGATCAATAAAGAGAATTATATAATCATAGCAGTGAAATGATCATTAAAATTCATGTGAGGATACTGAGACAGAGAGAAAAATGACTTGGATGAAGATACGTAGTTAAAGGCATATCCAGGAGAATAACCTATATTTCCTGAAGAATCTCAGAGTTCAGAGCTCTTTCCAAAATATTAGACCAAACATGGTGTAAAAAAAAGATCACATGTTTTGGAATCAGACCTTGGTTGATTATATCCTTAGGCAAATTTACTTAATGCCTCAATGTCCTTATATCTAAAAAGGAAGAATACAGAGAAAGGACAATAGTGGAAAAAACACTGTGATTTGAATGAGGGCTATAGTGTAATAGAATTGCACTAATGTTAATTTCCTGGTTTTGATCATTAAGGTATGATGATGTAAGATATTGATATTAAGGGAAACTGTGTGAGGGGTAAATAGGAACTTTCTGTACTATTTTTGCTATTTTTTATAAGTCTAAAATTGGATCTAAGTAAAAAGTTTAAAAAGACAAAAGGAAAACCAATACCTACTTAGTAAGGTTGTCTAAGACAGTGTTTGGAAAACGCCAAGAGCAGTAATCAGAAAGCATTCAAATACCATTTCCCTTTGCTACTTCCATTTCAACTTGCTGCTAAAGCCAGAACAGATGGTCTCCTGACTCCTCCATCAGGCCTTGCTCTGAGAGGCTGTGTCCTCACATACTGTAGCTGTAGTCAAGCACATTCCAGCCAGAACGTTTCTGAGAAAATTAACTTAGGAAGCAGACAGTGGGAAACTTCCCACAGTAGTGAAATCTCTAAACCTCTTCTCTGACCTTTGAATTCTTGGCAGCTGCAAGCTCTGTTCTAGCCAAGAATCCTCATGCAAGCAGCTTCCACATCTACTCGCTCTCATTTGGAGGTCAGGCGTCCTCCACACTACAGTCATCTGATGCCATCTGTCTGGCCAGGAGCTGGCTGAAAGCTCTCAGAAAATGCCTTCCAAAGCTAATTGAGCTGCTCTAAATATTTGAAGAGACAGAAATGGGATTCCACCAAAGATGGTTTAATAAAATATTTAAAGACCTTTTTTTCTAACGGTGTAGTAGGCCACGACCTTCTTTCTTCCTCCACAGGAAAACGTGTCTCATTATCAGAATTGCACCTGACTGGTCTCGGAACCCTACCATTATCATAACAGGGAAAGTGCAGGAGAAATTTCTGGGAAATCATCAGAATCACTTTAAAATAAATTTGCCAAAGCAAAACTTAAAATCCTGGGGATATTCATGAAACTTATCTATGAAGACAGAGATAATGAACAAACAGAACAGCAATGGATTTTGGCCTCCTACATCAAAAACCATAGAAGTTAATTGTTTCAGAATATTTGTTGTGGATCTATAACAGGAAACAAATTACCTCTACAGTTCAGTGTAAAGGGCTGCTGCTCAAGAGTCAAAATTTTGGTTACAAAATCATCAGTCTTATCAGTTGACAAAACCAATAACCTCCATCCATCCATATTTAAGTTTTTTTCACTGTACTTTACAGTTTCTCCAATATTAGGCTGAATTTCTCCCTGAAATGCTGGCCTTATCATGCTTGGAAATTCCTACTTTATGTGAGTCCATGTGGTGAGAAAACACACCTAATTTGGGCACAAACTCATTTTCTAGAAAGTATTTCTGGGCATGCCCCAGAGCCCTCACAAAATATGGGCCCACCCTTCACTCACATTCTGTACTACGGGTGAGCACCGATATTAACCCCAGGACCTGTACAATGCCTAAGCATTTTCTGAGACCGTAACTAAAATTAAATTATGTTTAATGAAGTCATAGGGTCAAATATCATTTGTTTTATTCTGATTCCTTGAGAATTATGTGTCCTTGCATTTGAATGAAAATCTCTCCATCAGAATCACGCATAACTAGGGAGATTCAAGATGGCGGAAAAGATAAACACTGTGCCTGCTTCCTTCCATGAACACATTAAAATTACAACTAAATTATAGAACAAGAAACCTGGAGAACCATCTGAAGTCTAGCTGAACAGAAGTTTTATAATTAAGGAGATAAAGAGAAAGCTACATCAAAGCAGGTAGGAGAGGTGGAGACTCAAAACAGGCTGGCCCCAACCTCTGTGTGGTAGTTGAGAATAAGGCGGGATATCTCAGTCACGGAGGTTCCCCTTCAGAGGAGCAACGAACCCAAGCCCCACACCAGCTACGCAGCTTGGGTTACTGGTGCTGGGAAGAAGAGCTGCCACAACATCTGGCCGTGAAAAAAAGTGGGGATTCCGACCATCCAGATAGGACAGAAGGCTGCGGGAAATGCAGACATGCCTGTAAGCAGCCCACACACAGACTCTCACTCGCAGGCACTCACCTTGGGCTCCAGTGGAGGCATGGAGGATGGATGGTGACTTGGAGGCATCGGAGGCAGGCTGAAGTGTGCTACCTCGGGGCAAGAGCTGGAGGACAGTCACGATTTTTCCCTATGAGGGGTTCTGCTACTAGGCAGCTGGCAGACAGGCACCATCTTTCTTGGGTTGAGCCCGCCCCCTCTGGCCAAATCTGAATCTGATTGGCCTGGTGACTCCATCCTGCTGACTCACTGGGACCCCACCCAACCCAACTCCCTCAACACTGGAGGCAGTTTCTCAGCTAAATGACAGCCCCGCGCACATTGTATTCTTTATTGGAAAACTATGAGAATCTGCAGGCCCCAGGCAGGTGGCAACTAGGCTTGGTGTGCTCTGAGACTTTTGCCAAGTAGCTCTAGGCTCAGCACTGGCACCAAACCAGAATCTACACTAACATGGTGAACACAACTCTTCCCACTCTAGTGACTCCCTTAGGCCCTGCTTAACCCAACGTGTGTGCTTCATCAGGCTTTATGAGTGGCTGAACTTTAATGGAGCCAGCAGGTGGAAGTAGGCCTCGGGATATCCTGGCTTGTTGTGGAGCTACCTCAGAGCCAGTACTAGTGGCAGATGTCCTTGGTTAATAGCATGGCTTCTCCCACATGCCTCCCGATTTAACACAGACAGCAAAAGAATGCAGATCACTTTGTAGCCCCTACCAGGCAGTCTTCTACCAGTCACAGGCAGTGAGTAACCTGGGCCAGTACCAAAGTCCCTCCCAAGAGGCCCCAGAACCAACATACTTAGAGGTGGGCTTCAGACCACAGCAGAGCACTGCCCAAAAAGCCCTACAAGCAGCACACCCAAAGGGCAGTCTCAACAGGCACCAGAGCCCACTGGGGCAAATCCCACTCAGTGAGGTAAGCCCCCTGCACAGAAGCCCATAAGCTATGGATGTGGCAAAATCCCACAGCCAATTAGCCTGAGGGTCAATCCCACCCAGTGATCTGCTAATAGCAATCAAGGCTCAAGTATAACAGGAAGTCACACACAATCCACACAAGGGACACTCCTGGAGCACCCAGAGCAGGTGACCAGGGAGACTGTGCCTGGGTCCTACTACATAAGGCCACCCAGCCAAGACTGGGAAACATAGCAAATGTATCTGATACGTAGAAAGAAACAGAGAGAGACAGGCAAAATGAGGAAACAAAGAAATGTGTCCTAAATGAAAGAACAGGAGAAAACTCCAGAAAAAGAACTAAATGAAATGAAAGCAAGCAACCCACCAGATACAGAGTTCAAAACAGTGGTTTTAAGAAGGCTCAAGGAGCTTAGTGAGAACTTCAACAGAGAGATAGTCAGCATAAAAAAGGACATAGAAACCATAAAAAAGAACCAGTCATACATGAAGAATACAATAACTGAAATGAAGAATGTGCTACAAGGAATCACCAGCAGACTAGATGAAGCAGAGGATTGAATCAGTGATTTGGAAAACAAGGTAACAGAAAACACCCAATCAGAACAGCAAAAAGAAAAAAGAATAAAATAAAAAAAAGGAGGACAATTTAAGAAACCTCTGGGACAACGTCAAGCATAACAACATTAGTGTCACATTTCACAGGAGTACCAGAAGGAGACAAGAGAAAACAAAGGATTGAGAAGCTATTTGATGAAATAATAATTGAAAACTTTCCTAACCTGGTGAAAGAAATAGACATACAAGCCCAGGAAGTGCAGAGTCCCAAACAAGATCAACCCAAAGAGGCCCACACCATGCCACATTACAATTAAAATGGCAAAGATTAAAGACAAAAAGAGAATCCTAAAAGCAGCAAGAGAAAGGCAACTCGTACCTTATAAGGGAGCTCCCATAAGACTGTCAACTGATTTCACACAAAAAACTGCAGGCCAAAGGGATTGGCACAAAATATTCAACATGATGAAAAGCAAGGACCCACAATTAATGGTCCTCTACCCAGCAAGACTATCATTTAGAAATGAAGATAAAGAGCTTCCCAGACAAGAAAAAGCTAAAGGATTGGTTTGTTATCGCCAACAAACCAATATTACAGAAATTTGGGAGGGATTTTTTATTCATAATTTTGACAGAAAAAAAGGTCAAAATTATGAATAATAAAATGGCTATAGCTACATATCTATCAACAATTTCTTTCAATGTAAATGGATTAAATGCTCCAATCAAAAGACATAGGAAGGCTGAATGGATAAGAAAACAAAACTTACATACGCTGCCTACAGAAGACACTTCAGATTGAAAGACACACAAGATGCAAAGTAAAGGAATGAGAAAAGATACCTCATGAAAATGAAAAGAAAAAAGGTTTTTAAAAGCTGGGGTAGGTCATACTTATACCAGACAAAACACTCTTTAAAACAAAGGCTTTAACAAGAGTCAAAGAAGGACTCAGTAATCCCATTTCTAGGTATTTATCCAAAGAAATCAAAACCACTACTTCAAGGAGACAGGAGCATCCATATGTTTATTGCAGAATTGTTTACAATGGCCAAGATATGGAGGCAGCCTGGGTGTTCATCGATGGAAGAATGGATAAAGAGGAAGTGGAACATATATACGATGGCATATTGCTTGGCCATGAAAGGGAATGGGTTCTTGCTCTCTGCGGTAGCATGGATGGACCTGGAGGGTACCATGCTGAGTGGAGTATGTCAGACAGAGAAAGACAGATGCAATTTCATTTTGCTTATCTGTGGAATCTAAAGAACAAAGTTAACAAACAAAATAGAAACAAACTCATAGTACTGAAAACATTTTGATGCTTGCCAGATGGTAGGGAAGTTGAGGGTATGGATGCAAAAGAGGAAGGAATTAGGAAATACACATTGGTTGTTACAAAGTAGTTATGGGGATATAGGTTATAGCATAAGGAATATAATCAGTAATATTATAATAACTATGTATGGTGTCAGATGAATACTAAATTTGTTAGGGTGATAGATGGGAAAGGGTTGGGGGCAGGGTGGAAATGTTAAAGGCATTAAGAAGTACAAATTGGTAAGAAGTGCAAAATAGTCATGGGGATGTAAAGTGAAGCATAGGGAATATAGTCAATGATATGGTAATAACTATGTATAGGGCCAGGTGGGTACTAGACTAATCAGGGGGATCACTTCTTCAATTATGTAAATGTCTAACCACTATGCTGTACACCTGAAATTAATATAGAATTATTTGAATGTAGACTGTAATTGAAAAATTTTAAAAGAGAGGAAAATGGGAAGGGGAATAAGAGGTCCAAATTTCCAAATATGAAACAAATAAGTCATAGGGATGTAATGTACAGCACAGGGAATATAGTCAATAATATTGTGATAACGTGGTACAGTGTCAGACAGTTGCTGGACTTATCATGGTGATCACTTCTTTAGGTATATAAATGTTCAATGATAATGGCATACACCTGAAAATAATATAATATTGTATGTTAACTATATTTTAATAAAAATCTTTTAAAACAATCATGCATAACTAGAATTCACTATTCTCCAACCATACTATATAAAGTAGCTTGTTATACAAACATTATCTATTCTTGCTAATTTTCACTTCTTTATATTCTGGAAGGGAATATTTCTCTGTGTTCTATCTTTATTTCTTCAATAACTTTATTATTTATGAAATTAGACCTCATTTTATTAACTCCCCAAGATGTCAGCTCCTAGAAGCTACAGTTTTTTGGTCTTTAGGATAAACAGTCACCTGATCAGTTTGCTTTATGTTTGTCCCCAGCAATTTCCCAGAGTTAATATGAAGCAAAACGTGATTCTATCACTAGAGTTATAGAAAATCATTCCGAGGAAGACACTTCATGTCTATAAAGATATTATGGCAATAAATGAATTTTTCATTAGAACTAAAGC
Organism: Rhinolophus sinicus; assembly: GCF_057876585.1. Classification (NCBI taxonomy): domain Eukaryota; kingdom Metazoa; phylum Chordata; class Mammalia; order Chiroptera; family Rhinolophidae; genus Rhinolophus; species Rhinolophus sinicus. The sequence goes on from NC_142506.1 coordinate 50,980,984, forward strand.
AGGTACTATCAATTTTCATCAAACAGCCTGTTAGTTTTATGTCCTCAAAAGGGATAAATAAATAGATGCTCTTTTGCTTTATAAAATGCAAAAATACTGGCAGAGTCTTCCCCATCTGGGCCTCAAGGGGCATTTATGTCATCCTCTTGCCCAGCCATACAGTTTATTTTATGAACTAATCCATAAAATAAAAGCCATTTCAGATCTAGTTCCATCAAAGACAACATGACAAAGTTTTGACTTAAGGAAAAAGACGAAAGTGTGGAGAATTTAAGGAGTATTGATATCCAGACCAGTCATCAAGTGAAACAGGAAAGGGTACTAAGAACAAATAAAAGTATTAATGATCAGAGGTAAAATTTGAAAAGATATGGAAACAAGAACTTATTTAGCACTGAGTTGCTTCTCCATGGTCACTACTACTTCCATCTTGGCCCCCAAACTTGCTTTCTCCTTCCTAAAGCACAACAAGGTAACCAGACCCAGTGTGGGGAGAACTAAATGCCTGTTTCCATCATCAGACCCCGCTGCCTCCCCACCGACAAGCACACCTGCCCTACACCCATGCCATTGTTCCTCCTGTCACAGTGAGTGAGGCGTGCCTAGTCCCACCCTTCTGCCTGCCCCCTTCTCTCCTGTGTCATCATGACCCCTTATCCTATTGAATATCATTTCTCTCTTATAGAATCATAATTACCACTCTCATCTGATCATCCAAATTTAGATTTTTGATCCTTAGGCATTTTGCCAGCTGCTGCTAATAATAAATAATGATCATAATAAATGCAAATACTTATTCAATGCTCTGTGCCAGGAGCTGTTCAAAGCACACTACACATACTCATAAAAACTCCTCTAATCTTCACAACAACTCTATGAAGTAAGGGCTAATAAAATGGGTTTACTATCCCCATTTCCCATATAAGGAAACAGGCACTTGAGTTTCCTCCAGTTTGGATTCCTATCATTTTTTTTTTCCCCTGAGCAAATACAGTAAGCTTCTAACATCTGTCTTGCAGTCAAGGCATCTTCAAATCCACCCTCCACTAAACTGCCATTGTTCTATACCCAAAAGATAAATGTGACTGTGGCTCTCACCTGACTGCAAATCTTCAGTGTCTCCCTCCTATAGTGTCATCTAAGGGTACACATCAAAATCACTTGGGAGTATTTTCATAAAATAAATGCCTAAAATCCCACTCCAAATAGAGAGAATCAGAACCACCACAATGGTGGTGAGGGGGGAGGGCGAGAGTCTGGACAGGTATACATTACTAAGTCTTCCCAGGGTTTCTGATTTGTGTCTCTATTTCAGGCCACAGACCACTCTAATTCAGGACACTGTGTTTTGTTTTCAGAACTTTTTTGAGGTATAATTTACATACCATAAAATTCACCCATTTTAAGTGTACAATTCAATGATTTTTAGTAAATTTGCAATATTGGGCAATCCTAATCTAACCACAAGCTAGTTTTAGAACATTTCTCTAACCCCTAAAAGATTCTCTGTGTCCATTTTCAGTGAAGCCTGCTTCCAACCCCCACCCCAGGAAACTTCTATCTGCTTTTGCTCTGTATAGATTTGTCTGTTCTGGCCATTTCACATAAATGTAACCTATTAAATCTGCCTTCTTTTACATAGCACAATGTTGTCATTTGTAGCTATAGTTTAGTCCTTTTTATTGGTATAAATATTCTACTGTATTCATATACCCCATTTTGTTTAGTCATTCACTATTTGGTGGATACTTGAATTATTTGCATCTTTGACTACTATAAATAATTCTGCTATAAGCATGTGGGTACATATTTTGTGGACATATATTTTCAATTCTCTTGCGTAAATACCTAAGTGTAAAATTGTTGAGTTGCATTCTAGCTCATATGTAACTTTTCCAGAAAATGCCAAACTGTTTTCCAAAGTGGTTAGATTATTTGACATTCCCACTAGTAATACATGAGGGTTTCATTTTCTCCACATCCTCACTAACACTGGTAATTGTCTGTCTTTTTGATAATGGCCATTCTCGTGAGTAAGAATTACTATCCCATTGTGGTTTTAATTTGTAATTTCCTAATGATAAATGATAAATGATGTTGAGCATCTTTTCATGTGCTTAATGGCTATTCATATGATGTATGGTCTTTGGTGAAATTTCTATTCAGCTCTCTTCCCATTTTTTAAATGAAGTGTCTTAGCATTGAGTTGTAAGATTTCTCTATATATTCTGAATACATGTCTTTATCAGATACATGATTTATAAATATTTTCTCTCAGGCTGTGACTTATCTTTTCAGTCTCTTAGTTGTGACTTTAGAAGAAGAAAAGCTTTTAATTTTGACAAAATCCAATTTATCAATTTTTTTCACATGCATTATAATTTTAGTTCTTATATTTAGTTGTATGATCTATTTTATGTTAATCTTTGCATGATGGAAGGCAAAAATATAAACTCACCACTTTACATGGGGATAATAGTCTCAGTACTATTTGTTTAATAAAAAAAAAAAAAAACTGTCCTTATCACCTTTAATTGCCTTGACACCTTTGTTGAAAAATCAATTGACCATAAAAGTAAGGATTTATTTTTGGACCTCTTAGTTCTGTTCCTTTGATCTATATGTGTATTCTTCAGCCAACACTACACTCTTTAATCAATGTAGGCTCATAATAAGTTTTGAATTGTGTAGTGTAAGTCCTCCAAATTTCTTCTTTCAAAATTGTCTTGGATATTCTGGGTCCTTTACATTTCCATATAAACCGTAGGATTAGCTCATCAGTTTCTGAAGACAAAGAAAAAAGCCTGTGGGGACTTAGATAAAGATTGTGTTGAATCTATAGATCAATTGGAGAATTACTACTTTGACTATATTGAGTCTTCCAATCACTGAAAATTTAATTTATCTCCATTTATTTAGATCTTCAATTTCTCTTGCCCATATTTTATAGTTTCCAGTGTGCCCACTTTGTGCTTTTTTTTGGTTACATCTATTCCTGGGTGTTTGGGGTTTTTTGACACTATTATGAATGAAATTATGTTCTTATTTTCATTGTTGAATTTGTTCATTGCTGTATACAGAAACACAATTGGTTTTGTAGACCACTGGTTTTTATAGAATAAAGTCTTACAATCTTTTTACAGAATTCATATGATGGTATGAAAAGACTTCCACGGCACTATCTCTCCCTGCTACTTTAACATCATTTCCCATCATCCATAACGAAGAGTGTTTCCTTAGCACTGAACTTTTGATAGCATGCTGCAATCCTATGTTTTTTGTTTTTTGCTTAAATTTAACTTATATCTCAAGTCTACTTTATATATTACCTTATCTTACAAACATTTCCTGATTTTTCTCTACCTGCACCCCACTCACCTTCCACTGTGAAATGCACAGAGAGAGCTTCTTACGTGCTACTAAGATTCTAAAAATAGAACTCTATTATTGTTTTTTCCTATATTATATTCTAATTAAATACTTACATGTACCTCTTGAGAAACTGAGCTACTATGTATAGCAAAGCCTACAACTTGTTCAATAGCCATCTTCTCCTTCCACAGTAACAGCACCCCTAAGTTTTCACTAGCACATAGCAAAAAACTCCCAGTATTATCTCCAAGCATCCCTTGCAGTTACATGCAGCTGTGTGACTATGCTGTGGCAAGTGGACAGCCATACACAAGGCAGCTCCCAGAGATCTTCCCTAAGAAACAGCCAGTGTACATCTTATTTCTTTGCCTTTCTTCTTGCTAGCTAGAATCAGACCTGATAGCTGAAGCTATTCTGGAGCAGCCTTCCTCACTATGAGGTGACCTTGGGAATGGAGGCCCACACACAGGAAAGCAGAGCCTGTCTCCATATACCACTCTGGATGGCTTACTCCTGGGCTTCCCATGCAAAGGACATACAGTTCTCCCTGGTTTAAGCTGTGGTTTCTCTGGGCCTCCATTAGTTATCACCGAACTTAATCCAAACATACACACCACAGTTTATGACATCCTCAGTAACTGGTGTAGTGCCTACATATTGCAGGTGATTGATACTTGATTTACTACAGAGGAGCAGCAAAAGTGGGGGTGGGGAAACTTTAGGGGATATCAATTTCTTTTTTTTTTTAATGTTTTTTAATTAAAGTTTAGTTGGGGTGACAATTGTTAGTAAAGTTACATAGGTTTCAGGTGTACATTTCTATAATACATCATCTATATATCACATGGTATGTTCACCACCCAGAGTCAGTTCTCTTTCCATCACCATATATTTGATCACCTTTACCTTCACCTACCACTTCCCTCCCCACTTACCCTCTGGCAACCACTCAACAACAAAAAACAAACAATCCAATTAAAAAATGGGCAGAAGACCTGAATAGACATTTCTCCAAAGAGGACATACAAATGGCCAACAGGCATATGAAAAAATGTACAACATCACTGATCATCAGAGAAATGCAAATAAAAAACACAATGGAATGTCAATTTCTAATCCCACGCTGTACATAGGATTATCAAATCTATTTCCTAGGTAGTAAAATCCTAATATTTTAGGTATACAATTTGTCTTTCAGAAGCCTCTCAGATTTTTAAATCTAATTTCTATCCTAATTTACTTACCATGGCACTAATAAACTGTTTATTTTTGTGTGTAGTAGATATAAGCAAATTTATTCAATGATTTCATGGATATTCAAGACACAGAAGGCCTGTAATTGAACATAATAATAGATCTCACAAAATGAGAAGCGTTAGTGACAATAGCACGCAAGCTGTTGAACAATTTGATTCCACAGATGAAAAGCTGAGGGTCAGCGAGGCAGCATCACTAAGTCCAGGTCACACAAACACTGAACGACAGAGCTGATGTCCGAACCCAGATAACCGACGTCACACTTGGTGTTCTTTGCATCAGTTAGGTTCCCTTTGAGTGTGAAGTGCAAACTGGCTAACTGAAGCAAAAAGGAAAATATGCTTTAAATCTGGGAATTTGCAAGATCACAAACTTGGAACAGACAGGAACCAGGCAGCTCTAGAAGGTTTCCATGGCAATATCAGCTACAGGGTTTATTGTTGATGTGGCCAATGAAATGAATGAATTAGCGCCAGCAATGTTTACTGTTCTTTATTCATTCTCATTGTGGAAGGTTCCATATACACACACACACACACACACACACACACACACACACACACACACAAAGGGTGCCAAGAAAATGTATACACATTTTAAGAAAGGAAAAAACTGTATTAAAATTGTAATACTCAATTTATACCGATAACAAAAGACAAACACAAGTCATATTTGACTTCTGCAATTACAAGAGATGCTCAAAGTGGTTACCACAGCATAATTTTAATACAGTTTTTTCCTTTTTTAAATTGTGTATACATTTTTCTGGCATGCTCTGTATGTGTGTATATATACAGACATTTGTCTCTTCCTTTCTTCCTTGCTGACTGAATCTGCTTCCCAGGATAGTGGCTGAGAATGCCAGCTACCCATTGTCCTCATTTCTCTTAACTTAGTGCAGGAAAATAAGACATAAGGGGATGTCTCATGGGTGCCCTCATGGGAAGTATTCATTTTCTGAGAGAGAGAGTTTCTGGCTTTCTGGCTTGCCCTCACTTTCTGTTTTTATATGCTCTTGTGTGCCCGTGTGAATATATAAAGCCTGTTCTTAGGGATCATGAGATGACAAACTAGAGTACAAACAGCCAACCCTATGAAGCTAGCTAAAGGAAAAGGTGATGATCTGAGTCCTCCATGGCATTACTAAACCATGAGTCCTCCCCCACCAACTATCTGCCTCCAATCTCTCGTATGAGATCATATATTTATTGCTTAAACCACTAGAAGCTGGCTCATCTCCTGTTTTCACCCACAAAGCATCCCAACCAATACGTCCCTCAGGATTTTAAGTCCATGGACAAAGGGTCTGATGGGCCAACTGTGGAAGAAGCCTCTGGGACCCTCCACCTTTATTAGTATGAAGCCAAGTACCTGGAGTTGCCGTCCACTGAGATGCTGTAGGAAAGGGGAGAAGGAGGCAAAACACCCCAGAACAACAGATGTCCCTAATAGGTATTTTATATTGCTGGCATTTATAAACATAATTGAATAACTACATGCATGACTACCACAAAACAAACTGACTAGTGCACGAAGGCACACATTCAATCACTTAAGGAGAAATCATTCACCTTGTCTTTTCATGTGGAAACTAATAAAAAGTGAAATGTATTCAGAAATATTACATAATATGCAATTTCACAATTCATGGTTTTTATTTTTCCTCGGTGTGTAGAGTTAGCCATGGAGCAAATTTATAGATATATAATGACCCATCTAAGCTTCCCAGTTTCTGTTGTTAATACCTTGTCATTTGTCCCTAAGTAAGGACACCCATCACATGTAGAGTATGGTGTCTATTGCTTGGTTTTATATTTCTAGTTTATAAATATATTGGTTGTAGACAAGAAAGACCTCCTATCTTATTCAACTATACATATTACCTGTTATTAAACTATACACGATACCTTGTTACTAAGTCAAAGGTAAGCCAGAGCAGTGCTGAGCAGGATTTGATTGGACAGAATATGAACAATCTAGGGCTAAGCAAACTCAAGTGGAAGGTCGCAGCATTATTGTTATGCCCAAATTACATTCACTAAAGAAGCAATATGATTTTGGTTTGAATTTGAAGTTGACACATGTGAAAACCTGAACATAGAGCTGAGCAGAAACATAGGACAGGAAGGAAATTTTCCATACATCAAGGACTCAACATAATTCTAGGATCTCACACACACACATACACACACACACACACAACAGAAATGTGTAGGTGGATGGATGGGCAGATGGACAGAAGGATAGAGGAAATTGGGAGAAACTGGTCAATCACAATTTTTGGCTGCATAGTTCATGGTATGCATAGATCATAATTTATTTAACTAGCACTCAGTGAATGGGTATTTAAGTTGTGTCTACAATTTTACTAATATAAAAAAAGCTATGGTAAATATATTTTAATAGATGTGCTATTATTTTCTGATTGTAAGATTGTCAAGTCCAAAAACTGCAGTTAGAATACTCATATACATTTAGTATTTGGCCTTCCGTGAAGATTCTATGAATATACACCATCAGAATTACTTGAGATTACTATTTTGCCTTACCCAGAACTTACCGAGATATTTTAATTTTTGATAACCCAGATAGATGAAAAATATTGAGCTGCTTTTATTTGCATCTTTAATTATTAATGGGGTTAAATATATTAATTTATTGCCCATTTTATATTTTTATTGTTGCTGTCTATTTACGTGTTATCCACATTTTTCTATCATATTATTTTCTTATTGACTTATATGCATTCTTTCTTTAAGGGATATTATATTGGCCTTTCAAAAATGGGGAAAACCTTTATTTTCTATTTTTAATTAGAATTCATTGAATTGTAAGGGTTTAGTTAAAAGTTCTTTTTTGGACATGTGTTTTGAAAGAACATGTTTCCTAGTCTGCAGCTTGTCTTTTCATCCTCTTCACAGGATCTTTAACAGAGCAAATATTTTTAACTTTCATGAAGTCTAATTTAGTGCTTTTTGTGCTCATGTAACATAACTTTGTCAAAATTAAGAACATTAGGATTTTCTTCTATGAGTTTTAGATTTTAGATACTTTTTAGTATGTGATTTTTCAAGCTAAGTTGTATCGATGGTACAAAGAGTGCAGGTTCACTTTTTTTTGTTGTTTTTTGTTTTTTTGTTTTTTGCCTATGATTACCTAATTGTTAATAGCACAATTTGCTGAAAAGATTATCCATTATCCTTTCCCCATTAAATTGTCCTCGCATTTTTCTCAAAATCATCGAGCCTACATATGGGGTCTATTTCTAGATTCCCATTCTGTTCCATTGATCCAATTGTCTATCTTCACACCAACAGCCACACTGTTTGGCTTACTTTATCATACGTCCTAGAATCAGTAGTGTGCGTTCTGCAACTCTGACTTCCTTTTCCTAGTTGTTTTGGCAATTCTAGGCCTTTTACATGTCCATAAAGTTTAGCACCCATTTGTCAGTTTCTACCTAAAACACTTACTAGGATTTTTGTTGCTGTTACATTAAATCTATAGATCTTTTGGAAGATAATTGAGATACTAATTAATATTGTGTCTTCTGAATATAAGTATAACGTATGATCCAGCAATGTCTTCCAAGATATGTGTCTTAGAAACTCTTGGACTCGTGTACTAGGAGACACATGCAAGGATGAGCCTAGTACCACTGCTGTGATAGAAAGATAGCGGAAAATTTTGTTCAGCAGCTGAGATGAAAAAGAACTGCTGGTGTATCTATCTGTACATACATAAATTATGAGATAGTATATGGCAGTTATCTATGAATTAACTCATAAATATAATTGTTAATTTAAAAAAAGAATACAGTACAATTCTATTAATATTACGTTAAGAGATATGCAATGCCAACGACATATTGTTTCAGAAAGGAAATATACATGGTGAAATTGTAAAGAAGTGCTAGGGAATGATAAATACAAAATTTAAGGTAAGGGACACTTTCTAATGAAGGGGGAAAGTGATAAGCTTTCAGAGTGTTTTTCTTAATCTTGATGGCAAGTTCATAGGTGTGTATTGAAGTGTTATTCTATACAGCAGACACATATTTACACTATCATTTTCTATCTTATATTTAAATAAAAATTCACTTTAAAAAAATCACACAAATTTTGTTGGAGGGGGAAATAAGTGTATATTAAATCTTACACTAGTGAAACAAGCCAAAAGCAAGCACAGTCTTAGTTTGTCTGGGCTGCTATAGCAGAATACCATAGATTGAGTGGCTTGTGCACAATGGAAATTTATTTCTCACAGTTCTTGGGAAGTCCAAGAGCAAGGCACCAGTGGATTCAGTGTCTGGTGAGGGCCCGCTTCCTGGCTGTATCCTCCCTGTATCCTCACCCGGTGGAAAAGCGGAGGGAGCTCTGTGGTGTCTCCTTCAGAAGAGCACTAATTCCATTCAGGAAGGCTCCACCCTCATGATGGAATCATGTCCCAAAGGTTCCACCTCCCAGTATTATCACCCTGGGGGTTAGGATTTAACATGTACATTCGGGGGGATACAAATATCCAGTGCAAAAAACACAGTTCTTTTTCTTTTAAAATTGTTCAATTGATTATTTGCACCTTTCTACTTTTGACCTACGACCTGAAATAATATCTGGAGTCACCAATTGTGTGTGTGTGTGTGTGTGTGTGTGTGTGTGTGTGTGTGTATTTTTTTTTACACTCCCCTCCTACAGAGTGACTAAAGCACTATAAAATGTGAGAATAAATGTTCTGAGAAACACACCATGGAAGATAGAGCAAGCATTGCCTTCTGTTTCTGCCTCTCCCATTGTTTTCCAGGCCTCTCTCCTGCAGGATCCGTCTGTACCTAGGAGTAAGCACTGTGGCTTTATAGCGCTAGTCATTTTGACAAATGGCTGTTCCAGAGTATTTGCACATCTGTCAGATGGTGTCTGTCATTTGTCAAGGAATAAATATAAAACTCTATAACTCAAGAGGAAAAAACAACTTGTTTAAAGCAAGAAATACTGGCAGCATAAGGAAGTTCAACAAATGAGGCGTCTGAGCCCTGTAGCTAGCTGGAAGGTCCACTGAATAATGAGCAATTCTGCCGCTTTTGTTGTTTTCATGTCTATGTCTGTCTCCTATACTCACGTCAAAGGCAGGGACTAGCCATGCTCATTTTTGAATCCCTAACACTTAGTATCCGCCCTCAATGTGTTATTGATTGATACACTAACATCCATTTACCATATTTCTTTAAAATAATAAGTTAAATCAATAAATAAAAACGTTAAAGCCAACTTTACAGTATATTTTCCTTTTCTTAAATTCGTTTCAGGTGTACAAAACAATGCAGTAGTTAGACATTTCACCCCTCTGACATCATATATATCTATTACAGTTCCATTGACTCTATTCCCTATGCTGTACTCCAGATCCCGTGACCATATATATATATATAATTATAGTTGACATAAAATATTATTCAGCTTCATTTTCAAACCCTGTCTTTGTGCCAAATCATGAATCCTTTGAAAACTTCTATACACTTTCATAACATTTTGGAGACATTAAATAACTATCTGATACTAAGACTATACTACCAGTGGCACAGATAAAAATTAACCCCCGGCTGCTTCCAGTTAAGTTTTACATTTGATGCTGATGAAGAAGGACTTGGAACCTTCACCAACTGCCTTGGGCTTCAAAGACACTGTATTACTCACATATCTTGCTTTTATCATTGTTGCTCAGCAAGGCAAGAACCTCTGCCAGAATGGTTTACTATTATGCCCTCACTGTAGAGAATGTATATGACTGTGAGGGGAAAAGTAAAGAAAGGAAGTAGTTTGAGGGTTAAGCATTCAAGTTTGCCTGGAGTGAAGGAGGTCTTCCCAGTTGAGGGATTCTCCGGTTAGCAGGAGGCCCTGAATTTTTCAAGAATGTATATACTCAAGTTCCAAACATTCAGATCATCAAGAGGCAATTCTTTGGCCACTGGAAGAGTTAAATTAATTGGGGGCTCTGTTAAGAGCAAAAGAATCCTCACCAGCCACACCCAGATTTGCAGGGTGAGGCAACAGAGCATGGCACTGCAGACATGATTTATGGTCCATAAGCATAGGTTGAAATAGACCTTTCTTGATGACTGTGAAATCAGCTGGAACAGATGATGGCAAGCTTAACACCAGAAGGCAGAGCCCCTAGTTCTCAAGAACTCATCATGTCCCTGAGCCAACACTCCCCTGAACAACGTCCTGTGGTTTTCTCTCCTCAAGAAACATCACAGAGTGATGTTTTCATACTTGGGCAATGTGTTACACACAGTCCAGTGTGTTCTCAGTTCATTTAGGAGCTCCTTCCCAGAAACCTGCACAGAGATTCTGTGATGGGATGCTCCATTTCCATGAGAAACACCGAATTCAGAAGGAAAGGAGGTTTTGAGATCACACTTACTTGTCTCTTGCCTGAGTTTGACTGAGCCCAATCCCTCCCCACCTCCTGGACATACACACACATCCACAATTAGTTCTACAAATAAATTAATTGTAAATCCTCTGAGGGTAGATATGATGGCATGTTCACCTTCTCTAGACAGAAGCCTGGTGTAGTATATTCTTAAGGGAGATAGAGGTTATTCTGCATGGGCCTTGGGCAGAAAGTCTCGTCTGCTCTGCCACCTCCAAAGCACACGCTTGTCTTATCCTTGGGATTTACTGTTTTGCTGAGAAATTAGCAGTGTTCATTCTCTGAAATTCTGGACTTCCCAGAAACTTGGGGAAAGCCTCTGTAGTGTCCCAAATCAGAAATGAGCCTTGAGATAGAATGCTGCAGTGATTATTTTTCTTCCTAGTCTGAGCATCCAACCAGTTTCTACATAGTCTTGTGTCTATGTTCATGCAGTTTAACTGCAGAATTCATGAAGACAAACAATACTGTTGATAGTAACTCTGGATGAGAACCAACTCTGTGCTGAAACATAACATAACATTCTAGAATTTCGGTACTGGTACATCATCCTGTCCAATGATCCCACGATCCTTACTTTTATAGCTGAAGAAATGATGGTCTTTGGGGGACAGAAGACGACTGTTAAGATCCTGTCTAAATTTGAGGATATACAACCTTAAGAACTAGTTTACTAATGTTCTCACTGTTCTTCTAAATAAGTGAGCACCATTTGCCATTGATCCTCTTTATACAATTATTGTTTTTCAATTCATTTGGGTGATAAACGTGAAACACTGCCACCAGAGTAGCACTGGTTCTGAATCAGCTGTGTCCAAATCTATGACGTATAAACAAACATATTTTGAGCTTCTCCTGAGGATGACAATATATCTCTACTGTTTCATTCCTGAAACCAGGCTTTGTAGAGAGAGACTGGCACTAATCACCACCTAAAAACCTCCCACCACGTGACAGACAGGTACAGGTAGTAATGCCCATGACTTGTACACAGTGTTGTTCAACCTGAACCAAAAACAATTCCAGGAAGTAACTTCCTGTGACAAGAAACACTATCATGAAAAGCATTATAAAGGTGGACAGAAAAGAGAGTAGGCATTGAACTTGAGGGAACAACATGAAAATAATTCCTATGTTTAAAATGGATGAGGGAAGTAAAGAGAAATTGCCCACAGCATTTGGGGGCCCACTGTGCAAACAGGAGTGCTAGAGAGGCAGATTCAGTCTATAGCAAGGACAGTCTCAAACTTTCCTCATAGGGTGAGACCCCAATATTCTTAAACTGCTAATGGAATAATACATGTATACGTTATTGTTCTAAGACTACTGTCTGTCTGCTGATGAAAACTCTGAAAACTTTCCAAAAAGGCTAAAACAATAAACTGAGATTGTGCCAAAATAAACAAATGTACACAATAAAAATTTGCATTTTTGGAGGCTACCCTGTACAGTCTTAGGTAATATGGGGGAAGGTACATGTCCCTGTCTTTAAAATACTTACAATCCAATTTAAGGGAAAACAATGCATTTTCCTTTGGGGAATTCAATCCTGCCCAAAGTGTAAGTAAAACATCAATTTTGAATTCAGTAAGTGAACAATAAGGAAACCCTCTCCTCTCACTCCGCTTGCTGGCACACACCAAAGAAAGAAAAATTGTGCTGTAGCTCACAGATAAGGAACCAGAGGCACAGAGAACTGAAATGCCTTGCTAGGTTTCGTGCAGAAAGTGTTTGCTAGAATTAGAATTACCTTTTACTCTACTAGATCGATCATTAAATAAGTAGACAGAACCCATATCCTTTACTGTGACTGAAAGTTCTCAATCTTTAACACCGTGCAGGTAGACTGGCTTAAGTGGTATAGTTAAAGACATAGATTCCAATCTCCCCAAAATTTACATCTCCTAAAAAATTCAGATACAATTAAAGAAAAGTCTATTGATTGTCTAATGAGATTATCTCTGATAATTTTCATGTACTGAGTTGACAAGAGGTGTATTTCTTTTTTTTCATTTCATCCCATTGATTTTGATTGATGGAAGCTGTAAAGGATGCCCTTTTCTTCTGAAGGTAGAGTTACTTAAAGTACTTTAATAATCTCAGTCAATCCCATTTCCCCTGGGAAAATGAGGGAAAAGCCTTACACACAAAGTAGATAAAACAAATTGACGGGGAATGCAGTGTGAGAAAAATGCGAAAACTATCCTAGACGAAAAGTCTTATATGTTTTAGACATATAAGAAGTAATCGAAGGAGTTTAGTGGCAGAATTCAGTTTTTTGAATTTCATAGTTTATAATGTTGAAAGCTTTCGGTGACTTTTCCAAGGTAATGAATTTACTTAAATATTTAGCGCTGCAGCAGGCTTTCAGTACTCCTGCATACATGCCATGTCTTTTAAGGAACAGAATTAAGTAGATAAAATGAAGCAATCGTAAAATTCAACACTCTTTCCCAGGTAGCCACAAGTTCTCCTTAACCTATGTCTATCTACATTAGCAAAAACCAAGGTCACACAAGTCAGACCACTTATAGGTCTAACAAGGAACAAGACAAGCCTTCGGAGGTTCTAAATGAACTGACTTGGGCTAGAAACTGTGAGCATCACGGAAGCGTGAATTTTAACAAGCAAAATATGCAATGGGTGGTGGGAGGGATCTAATCAAATGACCTATGAGAAGCAAGATACAAGGAAAATTTTCTACGTCAATGAAATTTGCCGAGCAACATGGTAATTCACATTTCTGTAGTGCTATCCTACAGGACTTCAAGAAAACAGACATTAGCCTAAATCTATACCATCATTCCTTTATTTCTACATGTAAATAGGAATGGTGATTCTCCAAGACTGTAGGCACTGTTAATTGCACCAGGGGACCATGTTACAGAGCAGGAAAAGTATAGGGAGATAGAGGTAGGCACCCCAACACCTTTTTTTGTTGTCTTTTTTGGCCCACATAACCAACATCATTTTTCCCTTCTTTATTCTCTCTCCTCTCAGTTTCTAGCATCAATTCTAAGGACTACTGAAACTTTTTTCATTTCTGAAGAAGTTGAAAAGCACTTTAAATATTCTGTTTAATTCTATCTGGCGAATATTGATTGAGCAGCAAATGTGTGGCAGACACCAGTCGGCAAGTATTAATAAGGCATGGCCCTGTTTTCAAGGAGCTGACCCATTAATTTGCCTGCAATGGTGATGTGTAAAGATGGGATAAATATAAGGACTAAAAAGAAACCACAAAGAATAAAGTTGGTAACAGATTACATACCACTATAATATTAATCTAAAAGCAACCACAATCATTTCTGATGCCCAAGAGTGAAAATGTCCAGGAAAAAGCAGGGAGGACACTGGGTCCTTGCGACATTCCCGTCGGTCTGCATCATTGCAGTACATGACATAGTGCCCCAGCCCCAACTGATACCACGCCACTTAATTAGACCAGTTTAAAATTGTAAAATATAAGCCCCTGAAGGAACCTTAGAGGTCATCTAGTTTTAGTCCATCATTTTAGAATTTAGGGTAGAGATTATAGTATTGGTTCAGGATTCCATAATTAATTTGTTGATTGGTGAAAACTAGAGTGAAAGCAAGGGATCTCACTCCGTCCTATGCTTTTTCTACTACACCATACGGTCTCCCATTCATATGGGATTTGTCCTATACCCACCCAAATTCTGACTGCTTGCTCCCCTGAAAGCCCCGCCTCCACTATGGAGTCCTTCTAACCACCATGGTTCTGCTGGTCTCACTCTTTGAGCACCTACAACTCTCAGAGGGTGTTCTATCAAACATTGTAGAGTTTCTTGCAGGAAACTCTCACAAGTACACTGTATGTTATTGGAGGGTATGGAATGATTACTTGGCACTACTCCTGGCTTCTGTTGGGCATAGACACGGGGGCTCCAAATACTTGCTTTATGCTTGAGTCATCATTTAACATTATCTAACTGTTCCTGTCCACTTAGGTTGAATATATCAGTGACTTATGTTACTTGAAAATGTCATACTTCTCTTCAAAGTGTCACACCTCCTTTATTATAGGGCATTCAACCCAAGTATTTGTGCTTCAAAATCAAAAGACATTCGACTCAGGTTTAGGTAAGGCAAAGGGGTAAAGTGTGACAAAGTTCATTTGAGGGGGAGGGGGAATTTGAGGGTTTCGCTCCCTGTGCGTGCAGACCTTGGAATAAAGCATTTAACCTCTCTGAGCCTTGGGTTCCTCATCTCTAATATGAAGATAGGGGGTAATATAAGGTAGATAGTATTTGGGGAAGATGAAAGACAATTGTGAAAGTCAGAAACAAACCATTCTAATGCCCATTTCCTTCACCCTGCTGCCCTCTTCCCCCTAAAACCATTTTTTTACCCTGTGTCTCATTCTGTGAATTCCTTGTGTGATTCTAGCAATATCTACAGTTGGCTAAAACAGGCAGGAAGCGGAGCTGGTGTTTGGGAAAGAATGCCCGACCGGAATTCTTCAAGTCATGCCATGTGAACAGCAGCCCCAAAGCGTCTTGGGAACAGCACAGAACTGGGACTCAAAACTCCATGTTCTAGTTCCATTTCTGCTTTAGTTTCATATAACTCCTCTCAAAAATGAGGACAACAATTGAGATGGTCAGTGAAATCTTTTCCAGCTCTAGAATTCTATTCTACCGCTTTATACCGAGAAGACAGATGCTAAGTAAGGCCCAGCAGCCATGATGTCAATTGTAGCCAAGGAGAGAAAAATACTCATCTAGTGATACTAGATCTGTATTTTAAAAAATGATGATTAGGAAATGAAGAAACCAAAAGTGCTATTTTTCCTGATTCTTTGTGGTAGGGAAAGATGAGGGTAATTTTCTGATTGAAATGAAAACAATAAATATGTATTGCATATATACAATGTGGTGGGTCAGGGAAAATAGCAATCATTATGAAAAACAGGTGGGAAAAAGGATTTTTCAAGTTATCAATCTTAGGACACATTTTATATATCTCCAAAGTCTGAATTTCAGACCCGCATGTATATAGCTGGAGCCGTCCACCCCGCCCAATTCTTCATGCCCCCCTTGCAATGTCTTGGTAATTCATAGTATGTCTGGCAAGGGAGAGGAAAGGAGGCCTCTCTGGAGGGGTCCCAAGTACAGCAGAGGCTATAGGAGAGATATGTGTGTGTCGATGGCTAAGGTCCCACTGCTATAATTCTTAAAATAGTTAGGATCTCTTTTCAGCTGGTGGGGACCCAGGCATTCTATGGCCTCTGGATGGGAATTGCAAAATATCTCACTGTCAATCAAATAAATGAATATTTTATCTTAATAATATCATACCCAGGGCAGCAATGCCTTTCAACACAAAAGCTGCCAGAAGTTCATGGGCACAATAAGTCACCCCAATAAGCCTAAAGAGAGAGGTTGTTTGACCTGTCCTTAATGTACAGCCCTGTGGGAATACAGATTTCTGGCAAAACAGAAAATGAGCTTGACCTCTGAATCAGTAGTTCAGAACCATGGCCATATCGTGCATTGTTGCTGTCGTTCGTCACAATATGATTATACAATCATAGGCTTTCGAATCTACAGGTCAGTTATTCCCAAATGATGCCTCCCTGAGCCTTCACCTCTCAATTTCTAAACAGAGACACTACACTTCTTCAGGAGAGTTGATAACTATGAGGCAGCCTCTGTTTTTGGTGTTTCTATTCACATTTCATGGAGAAAACCAATATATCACAATATTTATGTAATTTATTTAAAACAACATCGCATACTAGGGACACTTCCTGCAATTCCTCCAAACAGGAATGTATCATTTGCCCTGGAACGGCTCCAGAGAACATGGGAAGAGCAGAGGGGGTAAAACCACCACAGCTGGCCTCTGGCACTTCCCTGTCTTATATGTAAGAGCACAAGTTAGAGCATCTGGCCATCTGTCCGTCTGTCATGTGCACAATGGACAGATGAGACCTGCAGTAGGTGGGCTCCACATTCCTTATCCCAGGAGCTAACTTGTGGAAGCAGGTGGATTTGTATAGAAACCATTCATTAATTCACTCATTATTCAGCATGCGTTGACAGGGTGCCTGGTATGTGCCAAGGTATAAGGATGCAGCAGCAAATAAGATTCCAAAATGCTTGCCCCTTGGAGTTTACTGAAATGTTGCAAATTGTTGCAAATCTTGACATTGCGAACTCAGGGGGACAGAAAGGGGAAACCGGGCCTAGATGTTCTGATATCCATGAAAAAATGCTGCAGGAACAGGTCAGAAGTCACAGGACTTCCTGCCAGGAATTCAAACAAGTGTTGTGTTTGTGGATGTAAATAAGGGGAAAGAAAATCACTGTTTTCCAAATTATAAGAACTAATAGATAATCCGAAAAGTTGTCCAGGTTGCTTATTAGTAGCCACTGAACACCACCCTAAATTTGTAGAAGTCTTAAGAATTTATCCAATAGCATTATTTTCTTAGCTATTACCATTTTAAGTTGTATTTGACTATTCTTTTCATTTCCATACACTAGATAATTTCTCTCAAGAACATGTCTTTTTTAAAAAATATTATGACATTAATTCTATGTATTGATGGAAAAACTGTACAACTTCACAGTGAGCTGTCGAGAATCCTTTTCCTGGTCCTAACTAACACACGTGACGGAGCAGAGCATGCCATGGCGTCAGCCCCCTCAGCGATGAAATGAAGTAGATCAAAGCGGTGGATGTGGACTGATTTTCTCCCATGACGCCACGAGAGATGCAAAGGCAAATGCAATGGTACGGGCAAGACAGAATGAGGTGGACATAAGCACACAAACAGAGGACGGACCCTAAAATTAAGGCCTACAATTAAGGCCCAACATTATATGTGTCTTGACATCTGGGGAAAATGAGGAGAGCCTGGAATGGCCTAACTGCAAGCTCCCTCCTGTTATGGTCCCACAGATCAGGTCCCCTTATCAAGGGGAACAGGCACGGTCCCTGCTTATCCCAGAGCAGTAGGCTGACAGCCCATGGAAGTATTCCAACAAGCCAATCACACCCTCCCATAAAAACCAGGGGTCACCCTAACCTCCTGTCCCCTACTCGGTCACTCTGCCCCCACAGTGCAGCCTCCATGTGGGGGGCAGTGTTCTCTTCCACGAGGCTGTGAGAGTATGTGCTTAATGAACCGCTTTTGATCTCATTTATCCGGCGTTGGATGCTGTGTGCTCTGCCATCCCCATAACCCTAACAACATGGGATTCTCTCCCTCACTGATGGAGCTAAGAGAAGGCAAGCGAAACAGACGCGTTCATGAGCAAAGTTAGAGCACACAGTTGACTGTGAGTACCCAGAAGGTTCTGGGGTACAGGGCATCCGGGAGAGTGGAAGGCAGCAGAGGCCAAGAACATGCAGACAGGTTTTCAGTAGGCGGGTGGAGAACTGCTGTGGGAGGTGTAGCCAGAGGCGGTCCTATGAGATCAACAGCTACCGTGTTTCCCCGAAAATAAGACCTAGCCGGGCAATCAGCTCTAATGCGTCTTTTGGAGCAAAAATTAATATAAGACCTGGTATATTATATTATATTGTATTGCACTACATTACATTATATTACATTACATTATAAAGACCCAGGCTTATAGTAAAATAAGACTGGGTCTTATATTAATTTTTGCTCCAAAAGAAACATTAGAACTGATTGTCCGGCTAGGTCTTATTATCGGGGAAACACGGTATTCTCAGGACACAATCAGAGTCAGGGGGCTGGGGTTGGGGACAGGGCCCCACGGTGGGTTTGTATGGGTTGGACAAGCAAAAGAAAGAATGGACTTGGCCCAGTTACAACACGAGGACTGAGGCACGGGGAAACACGAGTCCGTGTTCCCCATATAAACGAGTCAATGGTACACCTGGGATGGACACGTAGTCTCAGGCAAAAAACAGAACATTGATTATGTGGATTGAATATTAGCATTCAGGTCACCTTGACCCCAAGTTATCTGAGTAGTAACCTAGAGCAATATGTATTTAGCTCCCTCTTGCTCCTCCCTGCCGTTCAATGTACAAGACAGACTGGTTTCACACACACACACACACACACACACACACACACACACACACACACACAGGTTTCCAGAGGCTGGAATAGAGTTGGTCTGTAGGGGAGTTTGTGGAGAGCTCAAGGGGAACTGTGAGCCATGACAAAATTCAAACTCTCTATTAGAGTTTTGAGAGACTCGTTGACATCTGCCATTCTTCTGCCCTTATCTCATTTTAATCATGTTATTGTGCTGAGGATCAACACCAAATTTTCAAGACTGCTATTCACCTATTTTAAAAACTATTTTGCAGATTCTATGCATGGCTCTGGTTTCATGCCAGGTCTCCATGATTTTCAGAATAATTGGAAAGCCTTGTTAAGTCTGATAGCTAAACCCCTAGTATTGGGGACCTGAGTGTTGTCAAGATCACACACTGACTCCATTATCTGAGTTTTGAAAGTGGCTTTTTTCAGGCTTACCTTACCAGAATTGTAATTGGCTAAATCTTTCCATTCCTTCCATTCTGTTTCCTTTCATTTAAAAGCTCTATCCAGTTCTTTGTCACTATTGAACACTCATTCATTTCTTGAGATTTCTTGTTTGGAGTCATAGTAATTTCACCTGCATGTTATCTTCCCTCAATATAGAATACAGAGCTTCTGTGTGGTGTTCTGTATCCTTCTACACGTTGTGTCATATCTGAAACTTCCCCCCTTCCTTCCTTCCTTCCTTCCTTCCTTCCTTCCTTCCTTCCTCCCTCCCTCCCTCCCTCCCTCCCTCCCTCCCTCCCTCCCTCCCTCCCTCCCTCTCTCTCTCTCTCTCTCTCTCTCTCTCTTTCTTTCTTTTCCTTCCTTCCTTCCTTCCTTCCTTCCTTCCTTCCTTCCTTCCTTCCTTCCTTCCTTCCTTCCTCTCTCTCTCTCTCTCTCTCTCTCTCTCTCTCTCTCTCTCTCTCTCTCATTCAACTAGTATTTATTTGTGGCACACCTAATATTTTCTAAGCATTGGTTAGAAACTTCAGAAACATAGTGAAGAATACAGTTTTATTTTAAAACATGTAAGCAATGCCCTTCAGATATAAAATACAACAAAACCAAGACAAGTACCCTTCCTTCCTTTCCCTAAAACTTTCACAGATCTTGAGTGAGTTAAAACCTGTGCTTCACTAACCCCGTAAATCAGGAAATCATTTGGTTCCATTTTTCTTTCCCAGGAGACCTCCACCTGACAGCCTCTGCCTTCATCTCCAGGTTGGACTGGGTGCTCCCCAGCACAGGTGCTCTGCACCTGACCTCAGAGACTCCCTGAGGTTGGGAACTTGCTTCCAGGACCCCAGGTCCATTTCTCTCATTGCCCGCCCCCCTTTTCTGGTATCTTCCTCAGAAAAAAAGGGCGATGCATGAAGGGAGATGTGGGGTTCTTGCCCATCTAAATATATCTTCATTCCTTCCTCACTTTCCATGGAGGGTCTGACTGGGTCTAGAATCCTTGTCAGATGACTGTGACCACTTCAAGCCACTGTTCTTCAGGACTCTGGAGGGATTGTTCCAGGAACTTCCAGGGAGTCAGGGTGCTTCTAAGAAGCTTCATCCCATGCTTAGTCCTGATTCGTTGTTTGGATCTACACTTTTCGCTTTGGTGTTCCAAAAGTTCACCATGATTTGCCTTAAATTTTCTCTTTCAATTTGTGATGCTACTTCCCTCTGGAAACTCATATTCTTTGGTTTGGTTTGGGGAATTATTCTCACATCACTGTTTTCACTCATTTATTTGTCCTTATTATTTCTGTTCTAACACTTCTTGAGACCCCCAGTTTTTGTATATTTTTGCTGCTATTTCAATTTCTCGGCCACTTCTTTTAGTTTCTAGGAGAATTCTTCAATTTTATCATTTAACTCTTCTTTTTTTTTTCATCATACATATTCCTAATTTCAAAAATATCTTTCCTATGCTCTGATTTCTCTTTGCTAGTCTCTGATTTATCTTCTTAGTGTAGAATATATTGAATTTTCTATTATCTCTTTCAGGATATTAATTATGGTATTATTTTTGTTTCCTCTGTTTATACGTTTTCAATTTTAATTTCAGTTTGTTTATTATCATATTGCCTTTGTGGTTGTTCTAAAATGTCTGATTCTAAAACATCTCTAGTTATTTCCTGTCATTCATACGCAAAACTGAATGTTAACAAGCTGATTGGACCTGTGTGTACATTGGTGGTCTCGTCAGCAGCTGAACCTCAATGTTGGATGATCGGCAGTGTGCCCCCAAAATCACTCTCTAGAGGCTTTTTCTTCCTTCTTGCAAAAAAGAACCATCTGAGCTCCTGCCTGCCATTCAGGATTCTAAGGGCAGCTTGGGGAAGGGAACTGGGGCTCCTACTGTTCAAAGCAGACTCCAGCGCAATTCCTACACTCAGCCCTGGGCCTCTCCTCACCCCAGCGCAGGGTTTCTCAGCCTTGGCACTGGTGATGTCTTGGGCTAGATAACCCTTTGCTATAGAGGGCCATCCTGTGCATTGCAGGATGATGGCAGATTCCTGGCCTCTACCCACTAGATGCCAGAAGCATCCCCAAGTAGTTAAAAACAGAATTTCTCCAGACATTGACAAATAGCCCCTAAGGCAGGTGGGGCACAAAATAGTCCCTGCTTGAAAACCACAGCCCTACGGTGTTCCTGGGCTCCCTCAGGCCAGATTTTCTCCAGTTACAGAGTTCTATGCTCCTACAGAAACAGGGGTAGGGGTGGCTGCCCAAAACTGTGAGGGAACATGGAGGTCTAACGTCTCCATGTGTAGATTTTCCTGTAGCCTTGCCTCAGGCTCTGTCCTTGCTATCTGTTGTACCTGAGCCTCCAATCATGTGCCTTTCTGGGAATCTGTGGAGTGTTGCTGGAAGACATCGGTAGCCGTAAGTTACAGCTTTATCTCTGCAAAATCACTCTCCACTCCTACAATCTCTGTACATATCCCCAAAATACGGGCATTTCTAGACCACTCCTGACACCTGTCCTCTTTGCTAATGACCATGTCGTTTACGCCTTTTACTGGCATCAACATGGACTTTTGGAAGGGGAATGAGAACAACCGTGTGTTCAATGCACCATGTTCAACTATCACAGAACGCTGCACCATTCCTTTACAAAGTTGGTTCGTTGTTTATGTGTTTAGATGAACATATAAAGAATTTCTTCAGTAGTTAGTCTACAAATGTTGCTGATTATACAGCGTGATACTGGTCTTCCATGCCAGTCTTTTTCTAACTCAAATAACTATCTCATGTTCCCAGGAGATGAGTTCTAATAGTTTAAGGAAAATGGATGAGTTGACAGAATGAATCTTGGGCTTCGTTTTAAATAAAGAGGAACACTGGAGGAGGACTGTGGAGATGACACTCTAGTCCAATGTACATTTTGTGGAAACGTGGGTACACACCACCTGGTGGGCACTCACAGCAAAGTTGTGGATGCCAGCAAGTAAAAATAAAACTGAAAGAGGGCTGGGTTCACCCACACGTCCATTCCAGGGGACCCTCAAGCAAGGCCTTCTACTGAATTGGACATTTTTATCACAATCAATTTTACTAGCTGATAAGAGTGATAATACAATTATCACATAATTTTCCAAAGCATTTTCTAAGAATAACTGCCAGAAATGTGCCTTGTGCTTGAGTGTCAATGTTAGCTTCCGGTCAGATTTAGAAAACAAGGAAAAGAGAAGAATAAAGGTTAAGTCAGGGAAATTAAAAAGGAGAGAAATTGAAACAGATAGAAAAGTGGTTCTGAGGACAAGAGGGAGATATTCTAGTCTTTGAACCATAAATACGTTTCTTCCATCTAAATGCATCATAGGTATCCCAAATTAGCCTTGTCAGGTTTTCAAATTAGACTTATGGCTTTTCCAGTGGAATTTTACTGCCTGAACAATACAAGATCAAATCCTGCTTTGTACATCACCCTAGCCATTTAGGGCTGTGGACTACAAATTGGTTCGCAACCTTAAGGCATAATGAAGCTGAATTAAATGTAGCTCTTTCTTTCTAAACGTCATGGCTTTTGGCAGTACATTTGTCAGCAAGTGAAATGAGCTGGATAGCACACAGGAGCAGATACATGGTTTTTAAAATAAACCCAGGGACCTTGAGTATTATGAAATCTTAGTTAATGCACCTCACTGCCTTCAGAA
Source organism: Rhinolophus sinicus (assembly GCF_057876585.1). Lineage (NCBI taxonomy): Eukaryota > Metazoa > Chordata > Mammalia > Chiroptera > Rhinolophidae > Rhinolophus > Rhinolophus sinicus. The sequence continues at coordinate 51,004,234 of NC_142506.1, forward strand.
CTGGCTTAAGCCTCACCCCCTTTCAGAGGCCTGATGTCCCAGGGCTGCCTGACTCCACTGGCTCCATTGATGAATGGCTGCCCCGCTTCCCTGACCCCTCCCACTAATCCTAGCTTTACAATGGTACACCTTCTCCCATGGGACCAACTTCTATGGGGAGAGTGGGACTAAGAAAGTCGATGGTACGAGCAAGTCCATGCTCTTGGCCTGACGAGCACCATCTTTTAAATTGGACACGGGGAGCAACAGAAATGCCTTCCTTCCACCCACCTCGGGGCGCAGAAATACTTCTCTTTTAATGATCTTGGAGCCATTTGGTTTTTGCATTGCAAATTCTACTAGGATAAAACTTCACTTAAACCTACTTAAACTTATTTTTTAACAGGCAAAATGTAAGCCACACTCCCGTGACTTGCAGAAAAACTCAAGCAATTTTTTCCATCCTTATGGCCCTGAAAAGTGTACCTATAACTCTGATATTAAGTGCCTGTCTTAGTTTAAAAAAACAAGCACCAATTGGTACTCTAGTGAGTTTGCTTTTTTCCCTTCAGAGGAGGTTAGTGCCCTAGGCCATAAGAAATACAGAAGATCTGACATTCAGAATGACTGTGAAGCAATATTCATAGAAATAAAACTCCCTGCCCAGACATATCACATCCTTTCTGACTTCTGCATGGTTCTTATTTTAAATATCACCGCAATGGCTGAAACATTCATCACCTCACTTCTGACCTATGTGGAAAGTGAACCTATGTGGAAGTATTTTCTGCCGGTGGGAATTTTCTGACTAAGATGTCTCTTCTAACGTTTATTAAAAAGTCCAAAATTGTGAACAGATTTTATAACCTTTAAATGTATTATGATCCTTACCCCAGGATGACCTCAAAGATTCCTGATGTACTTGACTAGAGAGATCAGTAAATAATCATTCCTGAATTAACAATTTATGTCTCAAAAGGGAAAACAAGGAATCAGATGTGAAAATCTGTGCCAGTGTTCTTACAGTCCAAACTATTCCCATGAAATGCATTCAGCTGCAATGGCTTCCCGTAGCAAGGTTTGCCCAGGTCTGTTCAAGGTCACACACAGTCTCATTATTCCTGCTCACCTTAACAGATTATTTCTTACAGCTATCCTTTCAGTGGCTTCCTACTGTCCTCAAACACAGCAGAATTACTACCAATTTAGAGCTTCTGCACTTGTGTCTTCCTTGTAGAGGACTCGTAACTATATTTTACTGTGGCTTATGATTTCTGCCCAAATTATGGAATCTCATATAAGCTTTCCTTGCACACCCAATCTGAAAAGAAGTTCTGAGCCCCATCCATATTCAGTCTTATTCTAGCTCTTTTTCCAAGGTAGAAGTCTTTAATCAATTTTGAAAAATTCTCAGCCACTATCTCTTCATATATTTGTTTTCTCTCTCCTCTCCTTCCAAAGCCTCCAACTGCCTATGAAGAAACCATTTGGTATTTTCCCCAGGTTTCATGGTGCCTGTTTCATTTTTTTCACTATTTTTGTCTTTATTTTTAAGTTTAGGTAATTTTTATTTACTTCTTCAAGTTTACTGATCCCTTTTCTCTGCTGTGTCCTGTCTTCTATTAAGCTCATCAATTAATTCTATCTTTTTTATTTATAGTTTTCATTTCTAGCATGGTCATTTGGTTCTTTTTTATAGTTCTCTCTGCTGAGATTTTCCATGTATTTACATATATTTTCCACTTTTCCATGGATCCTTTAATATATAATAATAGGCTTTTTAAAATTTTATCTGATAATTTTATCACAGGGTCTATCCCTTGGTCTATTTCACTGACGTTCCTCTCTTGACCTTGAGTCACATTCCTTGTTTCTTTGCACACTTCATGGATTTTTACTGTGGTTCGGACATTATAGGTAAAATACTATTAGATACTTAAGTAAATAATAATAATTCCCAGAAAAGAATACACTCCTTCTTCTGTCAGAGCTGAATGAGGCTAATCTGTAGTTGAGATGAGGCTGAGCTTAGTTTAGCTTTAGTGAAATTCAGTTATTCGGCAATTTCAAAAGTTTAAAGACATAATCAGGACTTTTCCTTCACCATGACTGGGCCATTGGCAAGTGTCTGAAAATGTTATTCTGTTTTACAGCCCAGCCACCAAATTTCCAAGCTCTGAGAAATCTGTCTGCTTTTCAGCCCATCCTCCAGCATTTTTTTTTTTTTTTCTGGTCTCTAAGGGGTTCTCTTTTTTTCTCCAGTCCCATTTCCAGCTTTGTGTTCTTCAAGATATCTCTCTTAGCACTACTCCCTCACCCCCAGCCTTTGAAAGGCCTCGTATTCTGTGGAGTCCTTGGTTACTCTAATGGGATTGCTTTCCTTCCCTGTCCCAGCCTTCAGAGAACTGCTGCAGTACTCGGTGAACGCCTAAAATGCCTGAGAGAGACTTGCCTCCTTCCTCCTGCCTTCCCCCTAGGCTTCGGTGTCTTTCTGACTTGTGTTTAAGAAAAGGCCCTCATACCTCAGAGGTAAATTAGTTCAGCAAACCTGTTCTGATTACATCATGTGGCATTGTCCCTCCGCGCATTGGTGAACGTCCCTGGAAAGAGATAGCCAATGGATACAGATTAGCTCTGTCTAATCCTTCGTGCCAACTCACATGGCAACTGTCAAAAGTTGGGTTGGTTTTGTCTGTGGTTGATTTTTCCTCTTCTACGGATCCACGAGGAATTAAAGCAACTGTGGGTCTCTTCTCTCACAGAAGTGGCTTGTCACTTTCTGGAATTTAGTTAATTTGGTTTTCTTTGCATACTCAACTCTGGTGGGTTTGAAAGACTATAATGCTGTGTAGTATGTGGCTTGATGTCCAGATCAGAGTGGGAGTGATAGCTTTTGTCACTTCCTACATCTATCTAGAACTGGAGGATGTAGTCATGTTGCTTTCATCTTTATATTTTCAGCAACTGAGCTGGTGCTGGCACTTGGTAGCTACTCAATCAAATATTTGTTGAATGTGTAAAAATAGAAGAGTGGTATTAATTAAATATCAAAGTGGTCGTATTAACCAGACATGTAACTGGACAAAGATTAATTAAACCAGACTTCCCCTGTATTTTTTTAAGAGGCAAAAATATACAAATAACAGAATTATTTAAATCATTTTTAGAAATCCTGCCATGCTAAGCAACTTTGTACTTGGAATATTATTTATTACGATTTTTAACATGGACAACTGCATAGATTTTAAAGATGAAGAAAAATCAATCTCATCTATTATATGTGGATATGATTATGACATTAACTGAGAAGGGTAAAGTAAACTCTAACATATTTAAGTGGAAAAATACAGAAATTAAGTTACAAACAAAATTTTTTTTAATTGGGAGGGTTGAACTGGTCTATTACTCATGACTTTTCCAGGTTTAGAATGAATACAATTATATTACAAGCAAAACCTCATTGCTGCCCATGAAAATGCCCTGTGGTAATACTTAGTATTTCCTCCCAGGCTCATGATTAACTATGGAAAATTGCAAGTCTAGGTTTCCCCGGGTTCATATTAAGCTGAGAAATTATACTGAATTATCTATATCACTCCCCTTCTAAATGTGTGCTTTCAGATCATATCACAACCAGAGCACTGAGAAGACATTTCGTTATAAAGGATTTATTGATTATTCAAATAACTTTGGCGGAGTAGACATGCTCCTGTATCATCTGGATAGCTACTCGGTGTTGCTGACAGAAACAAGCACCAAGGGTCAGAACAATCAGTGTATTCTGAGTGCACTTATGGTATTAAATACCATAGGCAAGCCAGGGTTGGCTCAGCAGAACAATTTTTCAGACCTCCTTCACTGAATATGGCTGACCTCCATTCAGCCCTAGTTAGGGAAAAAGAGTGGATTTTTAGGAAGACACTTCAGATGCGGCCACAGCCAAATGTTAATAACCATAGTCTAGCAACCATGCTTTGAAGCAGAACTGACAAGACATTGCTAATTCAGATTACACGCCAATAAAACCGCCTAATTTTTCTGAGGAAAGGTAATATTTAGGAGGAACACTATGTGCAATGAGCCATTTGCTTCTATAAAAATGCATCTTATAACACACCCTGAACAGGCTACTTGTTTGGACATTCTCAGACGTGGTTGTCTTGGGAGTATGCTGACTTCCGATTTGCATCCTATGGTAATTTAAGATGTTAACTTGATTCCTTAAAACCCGCTGTAGTAGGAAATCTCGGTCACCCTGGAGAGCATCTTTCTCTCCCTTGTAGCAGTTACGATCAGCTGGTAGAGCTGTACTGATGGACCCAGATGGAAAAGGAGAGTTAAGAGCAGGCAGGGTATTTGTCCATAAAAGGTTATCAGGGAAGTCCTTTCAGTGATCTCACAGAGCCCTACTTGGCAACCACTGGCAGAGAAGTGTGCGTGCACACCTTTAACCAGCCACAGCCCAAGCCCTGCCATTCCAGATGGCATTTTTTTAGCTGCTACTTTTCACTCAGTTTTAACCATCACTTGCATGTACCTTTCTCAGAGTTACAGTAGAAAACAAAATAAAATCAGTAAAAGAGATATCTATTGGGTTAGTAGAGGTACCAATAATTCAAACGGATTCAGTCATTTGAATCTTTTACTGAATCTACGTTACAGGCTCATGGGGGTTAAATTATGACCAAAATTTGCCATATTAATGGCTGAGAAATAGCGATGTTGGTTGTATGTGAGATACTGAGAGGACCCAATTATATTTACTGCCTTCCCCCATTTAAAGCCTTTGTTCTATCATCACTTTTGTGTTGGTAGTGGGAACAGAGGTTACAGTGAGATTTGTTCTAAACAACTTGGAAATGATTGAAGTAAGTCACTTTTAAGATCAACTCCGAATGGGTCAGAACACAGAAGAGTCTCCAGACCTCAAAAATATTCTATAAAAAGGGTTAGCCTAAACACAATTAACTTGGGGCAACTCTTGCCATTAGTACATTCAGCTCTTGATAAAGCCTAAAAGGTTAATATGATTCTGTTCATAGGCACAGATGTAGCTTTCTGGCCCAAAAGGAAAAACAGTTCTTAAAGCAGAGTAAGAAATGGCCTGGAAGTGCTCAATTCCCTGTTTCCTTTGGCTAAATGGTTTTAAGGACCAATGCTGACAATATGGTAAGATCTGCGTACTCAAGCAACACTGTGAATTGTCTTAAGCATCCTCTTCTGTTGCTTCATTTTAGCTTAGTGAATGTCCAGACAGTCAGTATTTATTGAGTATTTTCTCTGATAAAAGTATTTGAAGAAAAAAAATTATAATGGTCCCTTTCTCCCAATTTCCTACCTGGCCTAGGAATATTTGCATCTTATAATGGAAGGCAATGAATAAAAGTGAGGAGTGACTCTAATGTGAATTTTCAGGCTCTAGCAGAAAAGATACTTTGAAGAAACAAGTCTATTTCTCTTTTGTCAGTTCCTTACCTTCACAGCTAGTCTATGCACACACACAGAGAGAGAGAGAGAGAGAGAGAGAGAGAGAGAGAGAGAGAGAGAGAGAGAGAGAGAGAGATATCCCTTTTACCTCTGCCCAATGACAATCTTGGTTATCAGTTTTTTAAAATATATCCTAAAATGTATACAAAGTAGCATCTCACTGTGTTTTTGCTCAAAATATATCTTGGAAATCATTGCATATTATTACTGTTTGTGTAGCTGTATTCTTTTAGAAGCTATATAATCGCTTATTGCATGCATATACTATAATTTAATATCATAACGTATTTAAATAGTTCCTGATTGACAGACATTTAGTTTGTCTTGATTCTTTGCTATTAACAAGAGTGCTGCAATTTGTGGGAGATGGAGAGAACAGTGTAGGGCAGTGCTCCAGTTTCTTCTATTTCTGCTGTAGGTAATTTTATGGAACTATCTATGGCTGAGCTGAACTTTTTCATCTTGTTATGCCCAAAGATTTTTTTTTTTCTTCAAATTTAAGGTCTAGTAAATTTACCAGGATACATATCTACTTTGATTATTATGTGTCAACATTTCTTGGCACTTGAATGCTGACTTCATGGCTTCTTTTGGTTATGAAAAGTTTTCTTGAATAGCACCTTTAGATTTTTTTTACATTTTATTTTTGATTCTCTTCTTCAGGAATAGCAAATGTGTGTACGTTGATTCACTTTGTTCATCGTTCATATTTACCTTCTTTTAAAATGTTTTTAACCCTGTGCTCATGTCTTCATTTTGCTTACTTTTCTTGATGCTGTCACAGTCTTATTTCTAATCATATTTTTAAACCACTTTATTGAGGTATAGTTGACATATAAATAGCTGTACGTATTTAAGGTATACAACTTTTGAGTTTGGAAATAACTATATAGACATGAAATCATCACCACAATCTATGATATAAACATATCCATCACCTCCAAAAGTTTCTTACTGCCCTCGTTTTAAACTTTTTTTTATGATGAAATCACTGGAGATCTACCTTTTTAGCAAACTTTTAATTACAGTATAGCATAGTATTGTATACTATATGCACCATAATGTATGGTAGACCTCTAAGATTTCTTCATCTTGCACCACCATATTTTCAATAATCTCCAATTTCCTTTGTGTTCCTTCCAAGCAAGACTTCATATTTGATGAGTTTATTTTTTCTTCTTTCACTTGTTTCCTGATCTTGACCAACTCATGTTTCACCTTCTTCCACTGCCTCACCACAACTTCCACAACCCCTTTTATGCATGGCTTAGGTTTATGTTTTAAGGAAGTTATTTCTGTCTTTAAAAAATACAAATATCGTTCTATTTAGGGAACAATTTTTTTTTTTTTAATTTATTGGGGTGACAATTGTTAGTAAAACTACATAGATTTCAGGTGTACAATTCTGTATTACATCATCTATAAATCCCATTGTGTGTTCATCACCCAGAGTCAGTTCTCCTTTCATCACCATATATTCGATCTCCCTTACCCTCATCTCCCACCCCCCACCCCCCTAGGGAACAATTTTGAGGTGCACTTTCTCCACCTGCCATTTGTATTTGATTTTTCCCATCTTTTCTATGTTACTTTTGTATAGAACCTGTTATTAGTTCTTCTGCCCCTCCCGCCCCCCCATAATTTACCACTTGTCTTTGAACAATGTGAGTTCTTCCTGGGGTAGGTATTTGCAGGTTGTTGGAGAGGTTTCCTATGACACAGGGCTGGGGAGGGCTCTTCCCGCAGCTGTCAGGCTGCCCACAGTGCAGCCCCTCACTCATCCATCTGGCTCCCAACTACAGCACGTCTGTGTTATTTCTCTTTCCTACACCCACTACTCAGCCTTCCTTCACCAACCCACACACCTCATCACCACTGTTCCCCACAGTGGATAACTGTTTTATACCTCAGGTCCTTTACCTACTTTGAAGACCTGTGCTCTGTTGGCTTGTCTATAAATTGTGATTTTGAGCATCCTGACTCAGTGTCTCTGCACATGGATCCTTGACTTTTAGTGCAAATGTCCACCCTTCCTTGTACACTGTGGTTTGGGGTAGCAGATGCCTTCCTTCTAGTCATTGACAATGGATCTTATCTTTCCTGTTTCCAGTCTTCTTATTTTCTGAGAAAAAAAATAGGATCAGCACTCCCTTTTCCTCCACCATAAAAAGAACACATACCCACACTATTCACCTGGGGGCCTCCACCAATATACACACTCTCCCCACAGCGGGACACAGTTAGTGCCCACTCGAGGTGGTTTCTTCTCCTGTGCAGACCATAGGAAACCATGGGCAATACGGAAGGCAGTAAGATCTCAGAACTTCTCTATAATATAGCAGCGCAGAAATAGACTTGAGAACATGGAAGAGAATTAGGACAAAAATATAACTGCCTTCAGTATCCAGGAAAATTCAACAGAGCTCCATTTAGAGCTCAGGAGGAAGGGTAGGGCCCAGTTACAGAGAAGAATGGGTGTTGGTTCATATTTTCTTCCTATTTCTGTATTTACTTTTTGAGGGGACATAGAAACCAAATGTGTTCTGTGTAAACACACTCAGTGCTGAAGTTGTAGGTAAGAAATGGTCTTTTATCTAAGATAATAGTAACTAATATTTATTCAGTACTTAGCTACGTGCCACATACCTATATCCTAGGTATTTCTGATATTAAAACTTTATTTTGAGTTAATTGCCGATAGATATGCAGTTATAAGAAATAATACAGGGAGACCCCTTGTACCTTTTAGCCAATCTCTCCCAACAGTAACATCTTGTACAATATCACAACCAGTGTTCCTCTTAAAGGGTATTTCAGAGAGCAAAAGTTTTTATTCCAATGCAGTCCATTTTATCAACTTTTCCTTTTATGGATTACGCTTTTGGTATCAAATATTGATATTATTTACATAACTATATATCACAAAGGTTTTCTCCTATTTTTCCTAATATTGTTGTAGTTTTACAGTTTATGTTTAAGTTTATTATCCACTTACATTTAGTTTTTGTAGAAGATGTGAGAAAGATAAGATGTTTAGGTACATTTTTGCTTATGAATGTCCAATTGCCCAAATACCACTGTTGAAAATATCTTTCCTCCATTGGATTTCTTGTGCACCTTTGTCAAAAATCAGTTGGTCATATTTGTGTGGGTCTATTTCTGGTTACCTATGTATACATCCCCCTGCTAATACCACACAGCCTTGAGTGTTATAGTTATGTGAGTCTTGAAATTGAGAAGCCTGATTCTTCCAACTTTATTATTTTCTGAAAATGTTTTAGCTATTTTAATTCCTCTGCCTTTCATTTAAATTTTAGAGTATTCTTGTCTACATCTACAAAATATCTTGCTTGGATTTTGATAGGAATTGTGTTACACCTACACTGTGTTTCCCCGAAAATAAGACCTAGCCAACCAGCTCTAATGTGTCTTTTGGAGCAAAAATTAATATAAGACCCAGTATTATTTTACTATAATATAATATAATAATATATAATATAATATAATACCAGGTCTTATTTTCGGGGAAACACAGCATATCAATTTGGGGAGAACTGATATCATTACTATGTTGAGTCTTCCAATTAGTGAACATAGTATGTCTCTCAACTAAATCAATTTTTTTTTATGTATTTGATCAGTATTGGATAGTTTTCAGCATTCAAGACTTAAGTAGGTTTTGTTAGATTTATACCTACTATTTCATTTTTATCTTTAGCAATCATAAATAGTATTGCATTTTAAATTTTGGTGTCCACATTTTCATTGCAATGATGTAGAACTATGATTGATTTTTAGATATATGTCATGTATCTTGTGACCTTGCTGAATTTACTTAACAGTTCTAGGAGTTTTTTCACAGATTTCTTCAGATTTTCTACACAAACATAGAGATCAGGCTTGTGTTGGAACCAGTTTTTTGTCTGTGCACAATGGCATTTCCGGGTTGTTGGCTTCTTCTACTCCAAGTCTGCGGTATAAGGCAAAAAGAAAACCCAGAGAACTCATTACTGCATCATTCATTCCTCATGTCTTCAAGTTCTAGACAGTCTGCCTTCTTCTCTCCTCTTTTCATAGTCTTCTGATATTTATATATAGTGTCCAGGGGTTTGAATGATATTTAAAGGAGCCAATAAGAAAAAGCATGTCTGCTTCGCCTTAGAAGTCTGTCCTAAGTATTGTACATTTACGCATTTCATCTTCATGGTTACCCTCTGAAGTAGAATTATCATCATCTCCACTTTACAGTTGAGGAAGCTGAGTCACAGAGAGGTTAAGTAGCCTGTCTAATGTCACACAGATTTCAAACTCAAGAAGTTTAGCTCCAGAATCAGGGCTTGAAATGGTATACTAGAACTCTTCTCAATACATTTTAATGAGGAAGCACCAATTGGGTCTTGTTGGCCCCTCCCTGTAGGACTGGATGCTTGAGTATTTTACAATAGCTGGGAGTGTCCTCCATATTACACGGTCCTCCAGGTTACAAGCCCCATCCTTTCCCCACCCCTTACCCACAAACATATACCAAATTTAAAAGGTTCAGGTCTGTAAGCATAAAAATGATCAATCACATCCCTTATTTTTAAATGTCTATCATGAGAGTTAATAACCTGAAAATAACTGCAAATAGAATCACAATCCTTTTATTGATCACATCCTTTTGAATTCAAAACTTGTTGTTGCTACCAACTTCTTGCTGCACCATCTTCAGGGCAATCATTCTTTCCAATATCCTCCTTTAGGTCACTTCCTTCCTGTCTGCTTTCACCCCCAGTCCTCTCCATCCTTCTCACAAAACCTCTGCAATTCTGTGACCTTCTCTGACATCTCAAGTCACGGCAGCACTGACATGGAAGCGCCTGAGGGATCATTTCACAGGTGACAAGGTAACTAAGTTCCTTGGACTACGTCACACTGCTTCTTAGTGGTGAAACTAAGACTAGAACACAGAGTCTCCATCCCAGCACATCACACTGACTGCCTTCATCAGCTCTAATAAAAGAGTGTGAAATTGTTGCCTATTATTTCATACATGAGTCACTTTCTTTTCTTCCATCCAAACACCACCAGGAAGAAGTCTCACTATAATAAAAAAGAATGAAGGGGTGGATTGTGGTGTCATCCCGTCAGCAAGCCTAAATGCACAGATTACCAGCTCATTCGGTCACCAAGAAATTATATCAAACTGCCTCACCAAGAATCAGTCTGATTCAACCTCTGAGCTTCTTCTTCTCTCCGTCTAACCCAAACTGGGATCCTTCTCTCAGGTCTTTTCAGCTTCCTGAATAAGAGCCGACCCCCTACGACTTGCTGCTGCCAGCCTGACTCTTATAAAATTCTGGAAGTCTCTAGTAAGACCACCATGCTCAAAGGAGAGCAACAACATTAAAGCCACTTCACAGTCCCATAAACATGTCCCTTGCAGTCCTTTTATTCTGTTTGGCGACCTACACCACCCACCACAACCCACAAGGGGCATCCAGATTTCAGTGCAGAAGACTCCACACATAGGAACACACTTTTTCAAAAGCCTGTACAATGTAGATCTCCACATGCCATGATGAAATAACCTGGCCTTAAAGCTCAAAGCACAACTAACTACAATATATGTTTTTAAAAGCCACTGGACTGTGACACATAGAGACATCACAAAATTATCCTAAACTGATCAATGCTGAGGAAAGTCACGATGTTTCCTGGAGTCTCAGCATAAAAGGATGGTCTCGCCCATGAACGTAATGAACGTAGGAGAACCCTTCTCTCAGGGCATAAAGGATAAGTGGCAATGGGGTCACCAGTATGGTGTCTGACCCATATGAACCATTTTCCCAGTTTCATTTTTCTATAACCACAAACTGTTCTGCCTCATATAATGATCTTAGAAAAAGGAAGATCCTCTGGTTATCCTTATTTCTGTAGATGCCGACTATATACACACACAGCAGATGAACTTCTTCTGTAAAAATATAGAATACGTTGCTGGAAATCAGGTTCCTGCCCTGTTTTGAAGGAAATCACTGTCAGGTTGGGCCATATTTTCAGATTTAAATAGTCAAGATATATGACACAGGACACATCGTTTGAAAGTGAAACTCTCCTAGAAAATCAGGGGCACCTAATGGCAGATCAATAAATATTTTACTTGATGTACAAACTTATGAGCAATAATAAAAATTTCACAACATAGAAATTGTGAAGCTCTGGCAATGAGAAAAAAGTAAATATCAACTGAACACATATTTTATGTGGCCAAACACTTGATATGTCATGAACCATGAAGTAGGTAGTGTATCCATGTTACATGGGTGAAATCTGGGCTAAGAGAGACACAGCAAGTTGCGCGAGGTCACATGGCTAGAGATGAGACAGTTTGGGATTTAACTCCAGGCTGGTTCTACTGCAAAGCCCCAGTTCTTTCCCACATATCTGGTTAAGTCTCCTCTATTTCTGAGCAGGGGAGGAGACCGGCGTGCCTGCTGTTTCCTTCAAGAAGGCCTTCGGTAGGACATGAGTCTTATGAAGTGTTCTGTTGTGAATGTATTGAAGTGCGTGTAGAGCCGTGAAGTCAAAGAAGGAAACCTTCTCTCTGACCTCCAGACACCTCCGACGGGAATCCGACCTGCATTGCTGCAGATGTCAAAGTTGTCTGTCACCCAGCAAGAAGTAAGGTAAGTCCAAAGGTCCTACCTTCATTTTCAAACTGAGGGTTCCTAACAGTTGCAAAATCCTGTAAAGGAATAAATCCATCTCTGGAAATTCCTGAGTCTCTTCATTGTGCCTGGCCCGAAGCCTCTTGTGGAAGGGGACTCCTCCTCACCTCTGGACCTGCTGTTCCTCATCTGATCAGAGGAGAGTCTCCATACGCACCCTCCAGCTGTTCAGCAGGAAATAAGCCTTTCTGGAGACAACTACCATGAGGATGCCACCCAGTGACGAAATTCTTCTGACACTAAACGCCAGTGCCAACCAAAGCAATCTACTCGCTTATTCATTGCACACACCCCTTCATCTTCTGCACGTGCCCAGCCCATTCTTTGTTGTTGTTTCGGTTGGATAAGGTTTAATATGCAAAGCAGGTCATGACACCAATTTCCCCTCTGCTGGGGGGTGCTGGTCTCAGAGCAGCCCCCGTGCCCAGGACAATACAAGTCAGCCTTTCCGTGAGATACTTAGTACACAGCCCTTCATGGTCTGGCTCCTGCCTCTGTATCAAGCATCAGTATCTAATGCAGCCCCCTTCTCCAGGCAATTCAAACTAACTGTGGTCCCTACACCCATCATCCTCTCCTTAACGCCGTATTTTTCTTAGCATAATTTTCCCCTTCTTTGTGCCCTGTAAACCTTTTTCATTTAGCAAATGCTCAAATGAACTGAAAAGTTTAGTCCACTTGTCCTATAACTGGGGAAACGCACCTTGATCCAGAAGCCTGATTTAGTTGCCCTCCCTCTGTGTTCCTTTAATTGCCTGCCCATGCTTCTAGCATAACACCTACCATGTGCTACAGTAAAAACTAATGCATTCATCTACCCTTCCCAGCAACGAGATTCTACGCAAGTTGAAGAAGTTTTCTCCTTCGACTTTATAGATCCAGATTCTCTAACACGGTGGCTATCAACGAAGTGTTTAAGGGAAAGGCGTACCTAACACTCATTGGACACATATTTATGGAGGGGCCACAAAGGATAATTAGAAAGTCCCTGGGCTCCTGAGCACCGATTCCAAGCTGAGGAAGCCTTCATCACCTCACTCTCTCAGGTACATGAGAGATGGAACAGACTCGATTATCTGTGCTTGCAGGGAGGAGAACCGAGTGCGGGCCTGACTGCCTGCTGCTACCTAAGTGCAACAAGGAGGTGAGGTGGAGCAGCACCGCCTAGTGGAAGGAGAAGGTCTTGGCGCCATCACTTAGTCTAGCTCAGCGGGAATCTTCTCTTGTGGCACTTCTTATCTCACGGGGGAGATAGCATTAGAATCTGAGCAAAGGCTAAAGCATTCTCTATCGCAATACTTTCATATTCTAGTCCGTTGCATAAAGGCATACAAATTCAAATTCAAATGCCAGATTCGAAAGTAGGTTCATATGTACAGGAGTTTGTAAATGAGAAGTTTGTATTTTAGGGAGTATCTATGTAATAATGTCTCACCCAGCCCCTCTACAGGCAAAGTGATCAGGAGAGAAAATAGCAGGAGCTGATGCCAAATGTATGATTTAGATTGTTTGAAACCTACGTGGCATTCCAAAGAATGTGTGCCAACTTCCTTCAGACATGGTCCACTAACCAACAGATTGAGTTTTTAAGATCTGTGAATAACTTCTTTAACAAAAGCTTACCAAAATATAACTCTGACAGCTATAGCATGGTGACATGAGACGCAAATATCTCTGTCCTCATCCCACTATCTCAGAGTGCAAAATAATAAGGATTTGTCTCAGTTTTACTGGTGCTAAGTAGGAAGGGAATTTTGGCCTATTCTCATTCCAAGTGAGGTTGCTTGATTAGTTAAAAAAGAGAAGAAACTCCCCTAATAATAAACACTTTACTCACTTGTACATTAACTGAACATCTCAGAATAAATTTCCAAAAAGAGGAGGTGCGGGAGGATGGCGAAGAGGCTTTATAGTTGGTTTGATCTGAATTTGGCTACCAGTTCTGTCACCTTCTAGCTGTGTGAGTCTGGTTCATAAGCCCCACAAATTACAAAAGCCCCACAAAGCTCAGTTTTCTCACCTGTCAGTGGGGATGACAATAGATACCTCATTGACTGGTTAGATGGGTTATGAACTTGTCATTGATAAGCACATGTACATGGGAATCCTACGTTTCAATGTGTGGTCAGAATTTACAAGATCTGCAGGCATGTATGCCATTAACCATAGTATAATGGCAGAATAAAATGGCACAAGCAAAATATTATGCACGTGATCTAATGCAGTGAACACTCATGTTTTGTTTCCACTTGCCCCACCATGCCAATTTCTTTTGGGGAAGTGACAGGGTAAAAGACATTTCCTTAACCTTAAGGAACTTAGGCTGGCAACAGGGATGATATATACATCGATTATGCCACATGGGATAAATAAGTCTGAGAGAAGAAAAATAAGGTGCTTCAAAAACATAGGGAGCAAGATGGTGCCACGTTCCCTTGGACATGAGGACCAGCTTCATGGAGATGTGTCTGTCGTGGGCCTTGTGGACTAGGTAGGGACCTCCGTGATGGGTGCCTATAGAGCACATGTGTTTATAGATTTTTATTAAGTCTAAAACTCAAATATGCATGTTAACACAGAAAAAGATAGACATTAAGGCAGACAGCCCTCTGATAAAAACCCTGGAGGGATTTCCACAGGTCACCAATTTGTGAAGCCGAACTGGGGATCACCCCGGAGCACAATATAGTTGACTGCCTAAACTGGGGCAGAACTGCCAAGCTAAGGGAAGCTCAGGGCGTGCTTTATTCTTCTCCTTCTGACTCAGAGCATTCTGCACGTTCCAGCTAAAGCACTCAGGGCTTCCCTCTACAGTGCAACCACCAAGAGAGTCGGAAGTTGGCCTCTACCTTCTACAGCTTTCCACAGAAACTAACTCCCCAAAACAAAGAAGGAGGATATAAAGAGGGTCATTTAGGGAATAAATTACTCCCTAGAAGAGGGTATGATCCCCAAAAGCAAAATGCTATCGGGAGGCTTGTGCAGTGGAGTTTGGAGGAGAGCCCTCTGTCAGGGGCTATTGGGCTGTGGATTTCCATGTACTTTGTCCATTTAGTCCAGCAGAGAGACTAATACTGGGAATAGAAGAGCGACCCATTAATCTAATAAAACAGTGCAAGACAGAGGGCTGGAAGCTTCACACAGCACCACCAGCAAAGGCTGTGGGTCTGGGAAGATGCTATAAGTGCTCAAGCCAAGAGGCGTGGATCCATGGACAAGCCACCTACCCTGCTACCAAACACCTAACCTATATCTAACCCTCTTCACTCCAAAGGAAATAAAAGGAAAAAGAGAGAAGGGAAGGAAAGAGGGAGGAAAGGAACTATGTGTCCTAAAAATAGTATAAGCCTAACCATTCTAAAAACTCAGAGAAAAAAATATACTTCTAAAATTATTTACTACACAAACCAGAAGATTTTGAATAAATTACACTACATCCATACTATAATATTTTGCAGATGTTAGTACATGTGTTCTCAAGTAATATTTAATGCTCCAGAAATATGTACAATGTAATATTAAGTGAAAAGAGCTGATGTAGAACTTGTCTATACAGAGTTTATTGATATCACAAAACTTTGCATGTGTTGTACATATACATATTAAAATACACTTAAATGATATAATAGTTCCTACATCTGAGATACTATGCAAGAATTTCAGTTCCTTCCTAATATTTTTCTCTTGTGTTCTAACATTTCTGTGAGGTTACTTTCATGATTTAAAACTTGTTATGTGTTAAGAAAAATAGATGCGTTTACAAATGTAAACATAACAGAAATGGAAAGAAAGCATCTTCAAATCAAAGGGGACAAGTCATCAAAGACAAGTTGTAGGAAACACAACCCAGTCCTGAGAGTGGCTGGAGCACTGGATGTGTGAGCAGAGACAGTGGTGGTGAAGCAGGAAATAGAAATAAGAGTCATGCCACAAAGGGCCTTGAATGCCACCCTTAGAAACTAACTTTTTCTTTTGTCCACAGCACAAATTTTGAATATCAAGAATGGCTGTTTTTGGAAATTACTCCACCAAGGAGTGTCTTCAATCAATTAGAGGTGAGAGGCTATTCTAATTGTCGAAGTGTCAGGCAACAGCAGCTGCACTGAGTGGCCTCAGGGACACAGACGAAGATGTGGTGATGAGTGTCGGGTCCAAGACTCAAGCAATGGTAGGATGCAAACGACCTGGGAAAGTGAGGAGAGAAGATGGCCTGGGAGACTTGACCCTGGGCAACTAGTTAGAGACCTGTATTATTCACAGAAATTGAGGGAGGGGTGTGAGTTTATTTTGAACATGTTGCGTTTGAAGTGTTCACAGAGTATCTTGAGAAGATTCTGACTGGGAGTTAGAAACGTGAATTTGCAACTTGAGCGAGAAGCATGGGCTGGTGACGTGGAATCAGGCATCCTCTATACAGACGCGAAAGTTGGTCAGATAGGAGGAGGAGACAAAGGAGATGAAGAGCAGGAGGAGAGGAAGGAGGAAAGAGAAGGGATGCAGAGGAGTCACAAAGGGAAGATAAGCCACAGTGTCGGAGGACCACACTTTGTAGGAGAAGAAGAAAAGTCACACTGACAGAGCCAGGAGAAGCAAACAGAAAGGTGAGCCTTTGTTCCAGCACCATAGAGAAGCAGTTGACAATGCCAAGCGTCACCCTCCATGGTAAACACTATACAAAGTTCAAAGAGGCTGAGCCCTGAGAAATGGCTGCTGGAAATGGTGACTAGGAGCTCAAGTGACACAAACATTTTTAAAGTAAAAGTTAAAAAATGAAATCGAATTGTCTTACGTAATTAGAATAGACATTTCTCTGCAGGAACTGTCACGCTGAAAGCCCCCCTGGAGTCCCACACCCGAAGCATCACATCGCTTCTGTTTCATCCACATGGGCTGGGGATCTTCATCTCTGGAGGTTACCAGCTTGGGGACATCGTCACAGCCACCAGGGCACACCTGCTGTGTCTTACCTCTGCCCATCACTGATTACACCCCAGCCTGTGGCCTGCATGGAAATGAGGCTGTTTCTTCAGACACTGCTGTGTGAAACCCAGCCTGGCTGCAGGTGTCTGTGGACACTGTCTGATTTCAGGTATTTATCTATAATTACGGGAATGCTGAAATCTGCCATGTGGCTAGGTAGCAGGCAAGAGAGAAAAATTAATTCTTAGATTTGTGGACTAAAAATATATATTTACCAACTTCAGTAGGATTTTTTTTAAGTCACAGTTTTAGCAATTCCTTCATCAAACTGACTCTTTTCCTTAATATGAAAGAGGAAATTTTCACACCTAAAATTCCCTACAAAAGCAAACCAGTTGGGTCTTTTATCACACCTTGTCCCCAAGGGCCAGCTTGGGATGAGGACATAAACCAGCTGTTTTGTCTTTTCTCTTTTTCACATAAATTGATTCTCCTTTTCTTCATTCCCATGAGCCAAAGTAGATAATATTTAAAGTTATTTGTGTCTATGTTACCTAAATATTATTAATAATAGTATTAAAACAACAAACAAATCCTGCTTGAGAAGCAGTCCAGGGTAATTGAGAGTTTAAGAGCAATGCATTATGTTTCTTGCAACTATTAGACAGATTCAGTAGCAATGTGTACCATTGATGTAATGCAGGCCTCTCATAAATCCCAATGATCTGAACATGACCTTGTGACACGCAAAATCTTGTGTGCAACATACACATGATAAATTAGACAGCCACCGAGCAGACATGTACAAGAATATTTGCAAGTATCAACTAGATGTTTAGATTAAAACTATTTCCCATTTGTTTGTCTTGTTCTTTTGTTGTTTTTGGTTCATATACAACATATTAGTGAAATCATATGGTTCTCTGCTTTTTTTGTCTGACTTATTTCGCTTAGCTTTATAATCTCAAGATCCATCCATGTTGTCACAAATGAGAAACAAAAACTCATAGACACAGACAATAGTTTAGTGGTTACCAGAGGATAAGGGGGGAGGGGGGTGGTAGATGAGGGTAAAGGGGATCAAATATATGGTGATGGAAGGAGAACTGACTCTGGGTGGTGAACACACAATGTGATTTATAGATGATGTAGTACAGAATTGTACACCTGAAATCTATGTAAATTTACTAATAATTGTCACCCCAATAAACTTTAATTAAAAAAAAAAAACTATTTCCCATACGTACATGTACATCCCAACCTTCACAATTTTTGCTATAACTATGACCCTCTTGTACTATTATTTATTTAAATTTTCCTTAAATTAACATCTTTAGCTGAGCCTCCTTCAACAAGTAAGCATGACCAGATAAAGTGGAGTTTACCAAACCATTGACATGCTAGTACCTCTGAGAGTTATGAACCTTAAAGATTTACTCCATTTACAGCTTGGAAATTTTGTAGCACAGAATTTTTTTATCATTCAAAGAGCTCATGTACCCATATCTCAATGAACTCCTTCCCAGTGAAGCCCAATCTCAGCATGAAACTCTTATGCAAAGGAAACCCAATTACAAATCACAGGATTATCTGTTTTAACCAGAAAACTTTGTAAGGCAGAAGACATATCATTGAATCTGGGTCCCATCCATTCAACAAATTCAACAGGTACTCTTCTTGGTACTAAGGGTACAGTAGTGAACAAGCAAATACGGTCCCTATCTGGCAGGCCTGGGAACAAGACATAAAACCAGGCAGAAGGGATCCCAGAGCTTAGGGATGGCAGAAGGGGATTCAGAAATGTGAAACCCAAAAGGAATGGCTTCTAGCTTGAGATCTCAACTCTGACATTAAAGAGGAAAATACATACTGACACATCAGAACAGCTACAGCTAAAGTTATTTTTTTATTTCATTCCTTGTGTTTTTATATTACTTTAAAATGAAACATGAGTTGTTATATAAGTTATGTTTTTCTTCAAGTCCCTGGCCCTCCAGGGCTTCATCCAAAATTCAAATGTTAAAAAAGCAACTCTGTTTCTACACTTATTTTCTCCCCTCTCCTAGTCCTTTTGTTCAGTGGTAAATGAGACTAACTACTGGGAACCCACCAGCTACTTTCAGTGGGGAATGAGGGAGGGAGGAAAGGAAGAAGGAGAAAGTGTGTGTATGTGTGTCAGGATTTAGGAATGCCACTGTGTGTATGTGTGTGCCTGTGTGTGTGTGTGTGTGTGTGTGTGTGTGTGTGTGTGTGTGTGTGTGTCAGGCTTTAGGAATGCCTGAAAGGGAGGAACAAAGAGGCCTTGTCTCAAACTTCTGATCTTCTACCAAACCTGCACTTCCCCAGTCTTCCCCATATCTCTTAATAGGAACTTTACACTTCCAGTTGTTTGGGTCAAAAAATTTAGGCCATCTTTGACTTGTTGCTTTCTTTCACATACCACATTCAATCTATCAGTAAATTCTATTAGATCTGCTTTACAAATATACTCTCCTTC
This sequence comes from Rhinolophus sinicus, assembly GCF_057876585.1. NCBI lineage: Eukaryota > Metazoa > Chordata > Mammalia > Chiroptera > Rhinolophidae > Rhinolophus > Rhinolophus sinicus. The sequence goes on from NC_142506.1 coordinate 51,023,827, forward strand.
TCACCACCTCCACTCTACAGCAAACCACCATCATCCCCTGCATGGATTATTGCAACAACCTCCTAACTGGTAGCCCTGCTTCCAACCAAATCCCTTTCCATCTCTTTTCCACACAGCAGCCAGAGTAAACCTGTTCTTATGTAAATCAGATCATGTAATTCCTCTCCTCAATACTGCAGGAGCTTTGCATCTCCTGCACAGAAAAAGCCAAAATGCCTTTGGGGTTCCCCACAGAGCCCTGTATGGCCTATACGCCTGTTACTACGTATTAGACCTCATCCTCTTTTCCTCTACCTTCTGGTCTTTCCACTTCAACCCCTGGTGTATCACCTTGACCATGCTAAAGTATCCTTTCTCTTCTAGATGTTTCCTTCTTGGTGCTGCTTCTGTTTGGATGCTCCTCCCCCCCTTAGTGCCTTCTCACTTCCTTTACATCTGTACTCAGAGGTTAGCTGCTCAGTCATGTCTTCCCCTGGCCACCTGATATAAAATCTCAATTGCCCACCAACACTCCATTTTGTGCCTTTATTTTCCTATATGACACTCATCCCCAACTGAAACGCCGTATATTTCACTTATTTCCCTTATTCATTGTCTCACCCCTCCCACTTCGGGATGTGAACTACATCAAGAAACTGATTGCTGTGTCTTTCATTAACCGCTTTATCCCTGGAACTCAAATCAATGTCTGGCTCATAAAACATGCTCAACGGATGCTCATGGAATTAATTTGTAGAAGGAGCGATGGAGAGGACAGATAAATTATGAGAACGAATCCTCCAAGGAGAGCAGCCGTTTTAGAACTGAATTATGGTGATGAGTGGATTAAATTCACAGATGATACAACAAGAACGCCCTACCAATGTAGGGAGAAGACATGCATTATTGTAATGAGGTAAAGGATATACAACCAATCAGCTTTCTTCAATCTAGCTTGAATGTGGTTTTGATTGTTCAGCATCACTGGGAGAAAAATCAATAATAAACTCTGCAATCCTAAACACTTCATTTCAGAAACTTGGGAATTCATTAGCAAATAAGAATGACCCTGTCACCAGCGGCATTACCACCAGGTGAAAATCCAACACTATAATTGACCAATAATAGGAAGAATGACATGAGAAAGCTTGAGCTGCTGTGAGGGCTGTAAAAGGCGTGGCTGAATTCTTGATATGGAAACAACTACAGTTCTGAAGTATAAGTAGCTTTTGACTTGATAAATCTTCAAGTCCCCCAGTAACCTGGGCTTCAATACCTAGTCAATTTAAGGAGTTACAGCATTTTTAAAGTGTTCTAATCCTGAAAGGTTTAGGACACTTTAAAAATGCTGTAACTCCTTAAAGTGTACAAGTAATGGAAATCCTTTTTAAAGAAGTATAAAAGAAAGTAAAATCACAGTGCCAAAAGTGGCTCCTCCCTCCATCTGAAGGTGTCCAAGGAAATGGTGAAGGAACAATTCTAATATGTTGCAAAGTTTAATTACCACTAGACCTAAAACAAACACTGAAAGAGAGGTGTGTTATTCCTATAAATGGCAGATCAATATATTGATACCTTTTTGAAAAAGGTCAATCAGAAAAATCACGAAAATCATTTATTGAAGGGAACTGAAGCAGCACAGAAAAATTTTTCTAGCCAACCAAGCCTCATTCATTTTCCATTGGATCTGCTATCAGTATATTAATTTGCTTCCCTCACAGGAGAAGTTGGCTGGACAGCATCCAATGGGACAAAGAAGAGCAATCACAAAATAATTCAAAATTACTGAAATCCAGATGACAAAAAAAAAAAAAAAAGTAAAGAAAAAATCTCCTGATTGTGGATTACCAGAAAAGACTTATATTAAGTGGCTAGTCGCAAAAAGAATTCATTACAAACTAAGAGAGGATCAGAATTCCAAGCCAGGTAAGTAGTCTGTATGAAAACCCTGATAAGGGAATTTACGTTACACATGAAAAGTTGAACTAAAGTCAGTTAGTCCAAGTAGGGTTTGCCTGATTGACACTTACTAATTCTTCCGATCCCCGTTTAAACATCACCACTTCAGGGAGACCTTTCCTATGTCACTCCTCCAACGAAATCAGGTTTTTCCATACATTCCCTGATGGCACCTTCACTGCTTCTTTATAGCACTCAGCACACTTGCCCATACCTTGTCCAGGATTAAAGAGATGCTTAGCCTAAGTGAAACCAAGACCCAACATTAAAGGAAATTCTGAAGCCTACAGAGAGTAGAGCAGAAGAAGCATTTCACAAAGAATTCTCCCCAAAGAAGGCTTATTCCTTTCTATGTTATGTCGAAGATTCAGCAAACACTTGGGCAGCACCAGCCAACAGGGAGACCATGTTAATTGGCAGTGGCGCTATCAGTAAAGGTCAAGCTCTTTCAAAGTCCCCAGGACTCTCATCATCTCATCTTCAAGAAGATCACAGAGTCATGGAGCGTTTAGTGTCCACTGTTTTGATTCCTTTCACAATATTTTGGCGACTTGAGGAAAATCTTTTAGAAAATACAAAAACCAGTGTAATAAGGTAATCTGAGCTGTGCCCAAGCCTGGAGACATGTCTGCCATCACATAACTCAACAGATAAAGAACAAGAGTCTCCCAATTTGGGGAATATAATCAGTAATGTTGTAAAGATTTTGTAGGGTATCAAGTGGGCACTTGTCTTACTAGGGAGACCACTTCACGGATGTTGTAGATGCTTGACCACTGCTCTGTACACCTGAAGCTGAAGCTGAATAATATTGAATCAACTACAATATTGAATCAACTATAATTAAAAAAAAAAAAAAAAATATATATATATATATATATATATATATATATATATTCAAGAGTCTGTAAAAGTGCATGTTCAGGGCAGTCCAGAGCTGGTACAGTGATCTCTGCAGACATGAAAAGCACCTCTCACTCCACATTAATTTTAATTTGATTGTGTACCAGCTTAAATATAGGATCAGTCCCTAAGAAATGATAACATGTTTAAAGAGAAATAAGAGCTAAAGAAACTGAGCTGATACAGTTCTGAACACCCTTGAGCTTCCCTTTGTAACCTCTGACACTCCTAGGCTTATTAATAGTTTCCATACGTTGCAAGAAAATCTTTCAATTATTCTGCCCAGTTACCACACTGATTATGTGTGTCATGTAGATGATAGGTACATATTTTTAGCTCAAAAAAAATACTACTATTTTAGTTGCTAGAATAAATGCAAAGAACTTATAAGCAAAGAAAATTGTGAAGGTGAACTAAGAAAAACCCAACTATCTTGAGCTACTCCAAAGACTTTTTAGCAAATCTGTTTTCCGGGGGTTTTGTATATAAATTCCATCATCAGCTTTGGCTGCTATGGCAACTGGAATATTCCGGAAATGATTTCAAGCAATATCACTACACATCCAGCATCGTTTTGCAGAAAACAGAAAAGATTGTGAGATCTAAAGCACTCTAACTTCAAAATACAGCTTCAATTTTATTCCTGAAGTCTATTTGTGCTTATATTTGCAAATCAATAGACCTGGTATAATGATGTATTAACACGACTTTCAGTTTATTCCTTAACTAGTCCCGTTAAGATATTACCTAGGTACTCTACTCCCATTTTTATTAGACCTTTATTTATTTTTTTAATGGACTTTAGTTTTTACAGTAGTTTTAGGCTCATAGCAAAAGTGAGCTGAAAGCACACAGAGTTCCCATATCCCTCTGCCTCGCCACACAAACAGCCTCCCCCATTGTTAACGTCCCCCACCAGTGTGGAACATTAGTTGCAATCAAAGAACCTACATTGAGGAGAAGGTCCAAGATGGTGGATTAGGTAAAAGCTATGCGTGCTGCCTCCCAGGATCACATTAAAATTACAACTAAATTATAGAACAATTAACCTCAAGAATCATCTAAAAACAAGCTGAACAGAACCCCTATAACTAAGGATACAAAGAAGAGGCAACATTGCGAATGGTAAAAGTGGGGGAGATGTGAAATAGACTGATCCCAAACCCATTGGTACTGGTTGAACACAAGGAGGAACACTTCAGTGGCAGAGGTACCCCCTGAAGAGGGAGGGGTCCCAGCCCCACACTGGGTTCTCACTCAGTTCCACAACCCCCCTCCTACGTAGCAACCATCAGTTCTCTGTATTTTTTATTCTATTTGCATTTTTGTTTGTTCATTTATACTGTTCTATAGATTCCACATATGAATGAGATCATATGGTATTTGTCTTTCTCAGTCTTATTTCACTTAGCATAATATCTTCTAGGTCCATCCATGTTGTTGCAAATGGTAAAAAGAAGAGGGAAAACAAAAGAAAATAAAAAACATGAATAATAAAATGGCAATAACTATATACCTATCCATATCACTTTAAATCTAAATGGATTAAATGTTCCAATCAAAAGACATAGGATAGCTGATTGGATAAGAAAACAAGACTGTTTTCTTGTCTGTTTTCTTATCTGTTTGCTGTCTACAAGAGATCCACCTCAGATTGAAAGACACACACAGACTAAAAATAAAAGAATGGAAAAAGATATTTCATGCAAATGAAAGTGAGAAAAAATTTGGGGTAGCAATACTTATATCAGATAAAATAGAATTTAAAATGAAGACCATAATAAGAGACATAGGAGGACACTACATAATGAATGAGGGATCAATCCAACAAGAGGACATAACCCTACTAAACATTTATGCACTCAACATAGGAGCTCCTAAATATATAAAACAAATTTTGACTGACATGAAGGCAGAGATCAACAGTAACACAATCATTGTAGGGGACTTTACCACCCCACCGACACCAATGGATGGATCTTCCAGACAGAAAGTCAGCAAGAAAACAATGGCCTTAAACGACACCACTTTTATTCATCATAGTACTGAAACTCCTGTAACTGATCTTTTTACTGTCTCCATCATTTTGTCTTTCCTAGAATGTCATACCATTGTAACCATATAATATGTAGACGTTTCAGATTGACTTACTTCACTTAGTAATATGAATTTAAGGTTCTTCCATGTCTTTGATAACTCATTTCGTTTTAGTGCTGAATAATATGCCATTGTCTGGATTTACCATAGTTTGTTTATCTATTAACCTACTAAAAGACATCATGGTTGCCTCCAAGTTTCTGCAAATTACGAATAAAGTAGCTGTGAATATCTGTGCACAAGTGTTTGTATGGATAGAAGTTTTCAAATCATTTGGGTAAATAATAAGGAAAGTGATTACTGGATTGTATGGCAAGAGTATGTTTAGTTTTATAAAAACTGCCAAACTGTCTTCCAAAATCTCTGCACCATTTTGCATTCTCACCAGCAATGAAGGAGAGTTCCTGTTGCTCCATATCCCCACCAGCATTTGGTGTTGTTAGCATTGTGGATATGGGTCATTCTAATAGGGGTTCAGTGGTATTTCACTGCTGTTTTAATTTGCCTCTCCCTAATGGCACATGATGTTGAGCATGTTTTCATATGCTTATTTTCCAAACATTTCTTTTTAGTCATTTCATACGCCAAGGCCTAAGTAGCCCATTGAATGTTGTGCAACAGAGTGAAAACATGCCCTTCGGTGATTAGATGGCTGTGATTTAAGAAAGTACTAACCATGGTTCTCAAATTCTACACTGAAGCACTCTTTTTACTGGATCACTGAAATAACTAATTTTGTTTGAGATTATGTTACGCGAAATATGTCAGAGAGATAAAGTCGAGAACTGGATGTCATCAAAATGGAGGTGTGAGGTGAGCCTCTGGAAATCTCCCCTCAAATTTACAACAAATTGAACAACTATAACTCCACAAAGGACTAACCGCAACAGCAGACAGGCAAGACGAAGAGGCACACTACTGAATTCACCTAAAGGTGGGCAAATTGTGCAAGCAGGGGAGGAGGGAAGGGAGAAGTGCAGATACGGGGTTGTGCATGCGCAGGACGCAGACCTAACTCAGTTCTCCAAGTTGGCTGCATCCCGGAACTACTGCAGCTGCGGGAGAGGGAAGAACTAGGACTGCTAGGGCTCTGTTTATGGCCCACAGGGCTGAGGGGACAGCATATAACACGCCTGAACCGAACGCTCATGGCAGAGACCTCAGAGCAAAGACTGAGGGAAGAAGGCGGAAAACGGTGGTTTAAGCCCTCACTGCTGAGCAGAGAACAGAAGGCTGAGGCACTGAGACTAGCCGCCCCATCCCTACCCTCCCAGAGCTCGCCCCGCCCCCACCTGCCCAGTGCCAGAAGCAGAACAGTAGCAGTGTCAGATCAAAATAACAGAATATTTGCAGTTCTGAGAACTGTGGTCTGCAGACACAGATTAGCAGCCCAACTAGTTCTGGCAAAGGGGAGGGAGCTGTGGAGGCAGGACTGGCTGTTGTGGTGGTCGCCTCCATTGCTCTGGGCCACCTATCACAACTCACCCTGCCCCTGTCCCCACCTATCTGGGCAGATCCCTGCAGAAGTAAGCAGAACTGCTGAAACAAACGGGCTCTGAATCTGGTGCAGGAAGAGCTTTGGAACTTCAAAAGCTCTCTGCATCCCCACAGAGATGTGGTGCCCTATGACCCAGGTGAACTGTTAACAGAGGAGAAACCCGCCTTCCAGGGAATCCCCCCATTGTGTGAGAAGCTGGAATAGTGCAGAGAAAACATAACACTACAGTGTGGGAGAGAAAAAAAAGGCTGGAGTCAGAGAGAAAATAAAACATTCTACCAACAAGTACTGGAAAACAAAAGAAAGACCTCTTCCTATCAACCTGTTGTAGAACCCACTCCTGTAGATGTGTAGGAAGAGAAACAATAAATCATTAATTGCCATGAATAACCAAGGCAACAAGACAGCTCAGAAAGAAAGTGAAAAGTCTCCAAAAAATGAACTTAAAGATATGGAAATATGTGACTTAAATGGCAGAGAATTCAAGATTGCAGTTCTGAAAAACTCAATGAGATGCAAGAAAACACAGAAAGGCAGTTTAATGAACTCAGAAACACAATCACAGAACAATATGAACATTTTACCAAAGAGACTGAAATTTTAAAAAAGAACCAAATAGAATTAGTGGAGATTAAGAACTCAATAGAAGAAATTAAGAATGAAATAACCAGCTTAGGTAGTACAGTTGACCAGATGGAGGAAAGAATCAGTGACATTGAAGATAGAAACCTGGAAATGACACAGATGGAAGAAGAAAGAGACTTGAGACTTAAAAGAAATGAAAGAACTCTACAAGAACTTTCTGATTCCATCAGAAAGAGCAATATAAGAATAATGGGCATACCACAAGGAGAAGAAAGAGAGAAGGGAACAGACAGTGTATTCAAACAAATAGTTGATGAGAACTTCCAAACTTGTGGAAAGAACTGGATCCTCAAACCCAAGAAGCAAATAGAACACCTAATTACCTCAATCCCAACAGGCCTTCTCCAAGGCACACTGTATTGAAGCTGTGAGAAATCAACGACAAAGAAAGGATCCTCAAGGCAACCAGGGAAAAGAAGACAGTAACCTACAAAGGAAAGCCTATTAGATTATCCTCAGATATCTCAGCAGAAACTCTACAAGCCAGGAGGGAGTGGAACCAAATATTCAAACTATTGAAAGAGAGAAATCATGAGCCAAGCATAATATATCCAGCAAAGATATCTGTTAGATATGAAGGAGGAATAGACCTTTCCAGACATACAGAAGCTGAGGGAATTTTCTAATACATGATCTGCACTACAAGAAATACTAAAGGAAGCTATTCGACCACCATCAACAGGGACAATTTGTGGCAACCAAAACATAAAAAGGGGGAGAGTAAAGGCCTGAACCGGAATATGGGAATGGAGAAAGTAAGTGTGCTGAAGAAAATGGAATACTCTAAATATCAAACTTTCTTTTACATAAACTTAAGGGTAACCACTCAAAAAAAATCCAGAACTGAAATATATACTGTAATAAAATAAGAAACAGAGGGAAACATCATAGAATACCCCCACACAGAAGTAACAGACAACAACAAAAAGGTAAAGAAACAATGGAGACACAGTCTTACCAGAAAACTAAAGATAGAATGATAGGAAATCCTCACATATCAATAATCATCCTAAATGTAAATGGACTGAACTTACCAATAAAAAGGCACAGAGTAGCAGATTGGATTAAAAACTAAACCCAACCATATGCTGTCTCCAAGAGATGCATCTCAGCTACAAGGACAAGCATAGACTCAACGTGAAAGGGTGGAAATTGACACTCCAAGCAAATGGTACCCAGAGAGAATCAGGTGTAGCCATAATGATATCAGATGAAATAGACTTCAGGGTGAAAAAGATAACAAGAGACAAAGATGGACATTTCATAATGGTAAAGGGGACTATACAACAAGAACACATAATAGTCATCAATATTTATGCCCCCAATCAGGAGCACCGAAATATACCAAGCAACTACTAATAGAACTAAAGGGAGAAATTGACCAAAAGACAATTATACTAGTGGACCTAAATACATCATTGACAGCTATGGATAGATCATCCAAACAGAAAATAAACAATGAAATAGCAGCCCTAAATGACACATTAGATGAAATGGACATAATTGACATTTATACAGCACTTCATCCTAAAACATCAGACTATACATTTTTTTCCTAGTGTACATGGAACATTCTCAAGGATAGACCATATATTGGGACATAAAACTAACCTCAGCAAATTTAAAAAGATTGAAATCATACCAAGCATATTCTGTGATCACAAGGCTTTGAAATTGGATATCAACTGCAAAAAGAAAGCAGGAAAAACCAAAAATACATGGAGATTAAACAACATACTTTTAAAGAATGACAAAAAAGAAATTAGAGGAGAGATCAAATGACAATGAAAATACATCCTACCAAAATTTTTGGGATGCAGCGAAAGCAGTTTTAAGAGGGAAATTTATATCATTACAGGCCTATCTCAAGAAACAAGAAAAATCCCAAATAAATAATCTCACATTACACCTTTAAGAACTAGAGAAAGAAGAACAAATGAAACCCAAGGTCAGCAGAAGAAAGGAAATAATAAAAATCAGAGCACAACTAAATGAAATAGAGAACAAAAAGACAATAAAAAAATTAATGTGACAAAGAGCTGGTTCTTTGAAAATATTAACAAAATTGACAAACCCTTGGCTAAACTCACTAAGATAAAAAGAAAGAAGACGCTAGTTAACAAAATCAGAAATGAAAAAGGGGAAGTTATCACGGACACCACAGAAATGCAAAGGATCATCCAAGAATACTATGAAGAGCTATATGTCTCCAAATTCAATAACTTAGAAGAAATGGACAAGTTCTTAGAAACATATAGCCTTTCTAGGCTGAACCATGAAGAATTAGAAAATCTAAACAGACCGATCACCAGTAATGAAATTGAATCAATCATCCAAAACCTTCCCAAAAGCAAAAGTCCGGGACCAGACGGCTTCACTAGTGAATTCTACCAAACCTTCAAAGAGGATCTAATACCAATCCTGTTCAAACTCTTCCAAAAAATTGAAGAAGAGACAGTACTCCCTAACTCATTTTATGAGGCCAACATTACCCTGATACCAAAACCTGGTGAGGACAACACACAAAAAGAAAACTACAGACCAATATCTCTGATGAATACAGATGCAAAAATCCTAAACAAAATTCTAGCAAATTGAATGCAACAATGCATTAAAACGATTATTCGACAAACAAATGAGAAACAAAAACTCATAGACGCAGATAGTAATTTAGTGGTTACCAGAGGGTAAGGGGGGAGGGGGGTGGTAGATGAGGTTAAAGGGGATCAAATATATGGTGATGGAAGGAGAACTGACTCTGGGTGGTGAACACACAATGGGATTTATAGATGATGTAATACAGAATTGTACACCTGAAATCTATGTAACTTTACTAACAATTGTCACCCCAATAAACTTTAATTAAAAAAGAAATAAAAACAATGATTATTCATCACAACCAAGTATGGTTCATCCCAGGGGCACAAGAATGATTCAACATACGCAAATCCATCAATGTGATACATCACATAAACAAAATAAAGGACAAAAATCATATGATTGTATCAATTAATGCAGAAAAAGCATTTGACAAGATACAACATCCATTTATGATTAAAACACTTAATAAAATAAGTACAGAAGAAAAATACCTTAACATAATAAAGGCCATATATGACAAACCCTCAGCTAATCTCATAATTAATGAAAAACTGAAGCCCTTGGCTCTACATTTAGGAACAGGACAGGGCTGTCCCCTATCACCTCTGCTTTTCAACAGTGTTGGAAGTCCTTGCCAGAGCAATCAGGCAAGAGAAAGAAATAAAAGGCATACAAATTGGAAATGAAGAAGTTAAATTGTCACTCTTTGCAGATGACATGATGCTATATATAGAAAAGCCTAAAGACTCCACCAAATCAATGAATACAGTAAAGTTGCTGGCTACAAAATCAACGTACAAAAGTCCATTGCATTCCTAGATACTAACAATGAAATCTCAGAAAAAGAAAAAAAAATTCCTTTTATAATTGCAGCAAAAAGAATAAAATAGCTAGGAATAAATTTAACCAAGGATGTGAAAGACCTATATGCTGAAAACTATAAGACATTTTAAAAAGAAATTGAAGAAGACACAAAGAAATGGAAAGACATTCTGTGCTCATGGATTGGAAGAATCAACATAGTTAAAATGGCCATATAACCCAAAGTAATATACAGATTTAATGCAATCCCCATCACATTTTTTAAAGAAATAGAACCAAAAAAAATCATCAGATTTGTTTGGAACCACAAAAGACCCCGAATAGCCAAAGCAATCTTAAGAAAAAAGAACAATGCTGGAAGTATCACACTCCCTGACTTTAGCTTGTACTGCACGGCAACAAAAATCAAAACAGCATGGTATTGGCAGAAAAACAGATACCTAGACCAATGGAATAGAATTGAGAACCCAGAAAAAAAGCCACATAAATATGGACAAATAATTTTTGACAAAGAAGCCGAAAACATACAATGGAGAAAAGACAGCCTCTTCAATAAATGGTGCTGGCAGAACTGGAAAGCCACGTGCAAAAGAATGAAACTGGACTGCTGTCTGTCGCCATGTACCAAAATTAATTCAAAATGGATTAAAGACTTAAGCATAAGACCTGAAACAATAAACTGTATAGAAGAAAACATAGGTACTAAACTTATGGACCTTGAGTTCAAAGAGCATTTTATGAATTTGACTCCAAAGGCAAGGGACGTAACGGCTAAAATAAATGAATGGGACTATATGAAACTTAAAAGCTTCTGCACAGCAAAAGAAACCATCAACAAAATAAAGAGGTAACCAACTGAATGGGAGAAGATTTTTGCAAACAGTGCCTCCAATAAGGGGCTAATATCCAAATATACAAGGAACTCATGCATCTCAACAACAAAAAAACAAACAACCCAATTGAAAAATGGGCAGAGGACCTGAAGAGACATTTCTCCAAAGAGGACATACAAATGGCAAATAGACATACGAAAAAATGCTCAACATCACTAATCATCAGAGAAATGCAAATCAAAACCACAATGAGATATCACCTCACTCCAATCAGAATGGCTATCATCAACAAGACAAATAGTAATAAGTGTTGGAGAGGCTGCGGAGAAAAAGGAACCCTCATACACTGTTGGTGGGAATGCAGACTGGTGCAGCCATTATGGAAGGCAGTGTGGAGGTTCCTCAAAAAATTATAAATAGAATTACCATATGACCCAGCAATCCCTCTCCTGGGTATCTACCCAAAAAATCTGAAAACATTTATACATAATGACACATGTGCTCCAATGTTCATTGCAGCTTTATTTACGGTGGCCAAGACATGGAAACAACCAAAATGTCCTTCGATAGATGAATGGATAAAGAAGTTGTGGTATATATACACGATGGAATACTATTCGGTGGTAAGAAAAGATGATATAGGAACATTTGTGACAACATGGATGGATCTTGAGAGTATAATGCTAAGCGAAATAAGTCAGACAGAAAAAGCAGAGAACCATATGATTTCACTGATATGTGGTATATAAACCAAAAACAACAAAAGAAGAAGACAAACAAATGAGAAACAAAAACTCATAGACACAGAAAATAGTTTAGTGGTTACTGAGGGTAAGGGGGGAGGGGGGTGGGAGATGAGGGTAAGGGGGATCAAATATATGGTGATGGAAGGAGAACTGACTCTGGGTGGTGAACACACAATGGGATTTATAGATGATGTAATACAGAATTGTATACCTGATATCTATGTAACTTTACTAACAATTGTCACCCCAATAAATTTTAATTAGAAAATAAAAGAGAAAAAGTGGAGAACCATATGAGTTCACTGATGTGTGGGATATAAAGCTGAAAGCAACAAAGGAACAAGACAAACAAATAAAGAAACAAAAACTCATAGAAACAGACAATAGTTTAGTGGTTACCAGAGGGTAAGGGGGGAGGGGCAATGGTAGAAGAAAGTAAAGGGGTTCAAAAATATAGTGATGGAAGGAGAACTGACTCTGGGTGGTGAACACGCAATGTGATATATACATGATGTATTACAGAATTGTACACTTGGAACCTATATAATTTTACGAACCATAGTCACCCAATAAATTTAATTTAAGAAAAAAAGAATTATCAGTGTTTGCTTGAAAGTCCAAAATGTAAGAATTTTTGTTCTTCCTTGAAGCTCTCACAGGTGTTCCCCTGAACATTTAGGGATGATGGTTAAGGAGTATGAAGGTAAACCCACTCAGATGAACTCTTAGGCAAAGAAGCATGTTAAGTTATCTAAGTATATGCTGTAGGATAAACGGGGGAAGGAAGACACTCTGATTCAAGAAAACAGGCTACAATCCAAAAGAATTAGCATCCTATCTAAAAATTGTGAACTCTTTAAAATAATGGCCAAGACATTTTGAAAGTAAATTCATCAAACTGTCATTCTTTTTCCTCTTGAAGCTTATGGATTTTATTGTAAAGATACTTATTATGTTCTCATAAAAGGTTTCTACCTCTGCACTTGTGGTATAGAAATAAACTTATATTGATGTTTTAAAGAGAATCTAGCAGAATTTGCACTACTTTTTATCAATATCAAAAACTGCTTCCAGCAACTCAATCTTCCAAAAATATGTTTTAAATATTGCAGTCAGTGTGGGTAATAGATCAGAAGTGTCAAGCAAAGGAAAAGAAAAATTCTGTAATATTCGTGGATGTCACCTCCATCCATTCATTCATTCATTCCATAAAAAATCATTGAGTAACCACTGCATTCCAAGCACTGCTCTAAGTGCATAAATATGTAAAGTTCATATTGATTTCAATATGTAAATAATATATGTTAGATGATAAATGCCAGTGATCAGGAGTGCTGGGCAGGGGCTGTGGGCAGAACGGAACATTAAAAGGGGACCTTATTAGGAAAATGGTATCAAAGCAAATGAAGGAAGTGAAGGCATGATCTCTGTGGTCATCTGGGGAAAGTATTCTGGGCAGAGACAGCAGCCAGTACGAAGGCCATAAGGTGGGAGCAGGCCTAGCACATTGAAAGACCAGCAAGGAGGCCAGACAAGTGAAGCAGAGCGAAGGGAGAGGGTCAGATGTAGGTCTTTTAACTCACAGTGAAGACTTTGGCTTCTACTCAGATAGGAGGTCCCTGGAAGATTTTCAGTAGAAGAAATGAATTCTTTTTAAAATGTTTTCTATTTTAGAATATTTAAAACATGTGAAGTAGAGGAAAATGTCTAACAACCCCAGCATATCTATGACTCAGTCTAAAATACTGTTTCATTTTACTTCCTACCTCACCCTACCTCAGACATCATGCCTTTTCAACCTAAGCATTCGAGTTGGGATCTCCAAAATATAGGCACCTTTTTCTAACATCATCGCAATATAACTTGAAATTGGCCATGGGTGGGGAGGGGACAATGGACCGGAATACCATGGAAATCAACAAACACTAAAATTAGGGCTTTTATCCCTGGAGATTCAATTGTTAAATATTTCCCAACACACCTCTCATTTGTGCTTGAAAAACTAACAACGCTGTATTAGTCTTGTCAGATGTCCAGTCAGTGGTCATAGTTCCTTGGTAAACATAATTATTTTCAGTTTGTGTGTTTGAGTAGAGATCAAAATAAGATCTATACTTTGTGATTGCTTCTATCTCTTAAGTCTCTTTTAATCCATAGGACCTCCAACATCTCTCTTTTTTTTTTTTCCTTGCATTTGTTTTTGTTGTTATTGAAGAACTGGATTGTTCGTCCTGCAGAGTTCTCCACAGTCTAGATTTAGTTGGTTGCATGACTGTGGTGTCACTTAAGATGTTCTTCTGTCTCCTATAAATTGGCAGTAAAATCAAGTGGGCTTACTGAGGTTGAGGGCCCATTTTCTGGACAAAACGACTTCACAGGTGTAGAAAAAGTACTTTCATCAGGAGGAATAGTAATGCATGTTAGGTCTTATTTTGGGCTGGTAATAGCCTATTGGTGATTATTTCAAAATAATAACATATTACATCCTACCACATATCTATCCTTTATTTATTTGGAATACATCCATAGGAGAAATTTCCATTCATCAACCATTCAGTGAATTTAGATTTTAATGGGATCACTCTGATTGCTGTGCAGAGAAAAGCCTATAGAGGCAAGTGTGGAAGCAGAGAGACGAGTCAGGTGTTTCACCGACCCCACAGAGCCACAGTCATAGCTAAGACCAGGGTGTAACCCTGAAAGTGAAGCATCAGATCGGTCTTGAAGTACAGCCAACAAAAGTTCTCAACGGCTTGGAGTTGTGGTTCTAGCTACTTGTAAGTGGTCCAGGAGGTGCCTGATGGTTAAAACTTTGTAAAGTGGGCTGAGGCAGGAATCACTCAGCAGGAGGGTAAGGTGGGGCTGGGAGAAGGTTTGTAGAGAGAAAAACTGACCATCAAGGTTTCCTACCTTAAAAAGCTCTGGGTTGTATATTATTAGATATACAGTTACTTTAACAATACAGTTATTTACTTTTGAAAGATAATAGTGAACATTAAAGATAGTTATGGTGCCAGCTTCAAAAATTTTTTAAAGTGAAGTCTAAGAAGATCATTTATTTGCAAATATGTGAGGTTTGAGGTCTTGGGAATATAGTGTCAAAGATTTACTTAATTTCATACTTTATTATTACCTATATTTAGGTACGTCATGAATTGAAACATGATGACTAATTATTGTATTTATAGTCTGTTGTAATGCTCTTGGTCTTTTTAAAAAAGTTGTTTCATTATCTAACAACCACATTTTACAATAAACTGCATATTGTATATTAATTTAAGGTTTTAACATTTTCAGACCTTCTGTTTATGAGTGGTACAATTGCCTAATTTCTCTGAAGATAGTTCATGTTTCCTCTGGTAGATTCTTTTATGAGTTTTTAAACTGTTTTCACTGGCAACTTTCCTTCTCCAAATTTTAATGAAATAATTTACAAATGTATATATTTTTGCAGCATTTCTAACCCCACTGGCTAGTTTTCGCTAATTTATTTAAAAAAAAAAAAAGCACATAACTGGAGAAACAGCTATTAATGTAAAACTGATACTCAACTTATGCCATATTGAATCTTGGGTTTCTAGATCAAATTCCATCTCAGTGATCACCATATTCTCACAGGTTCAGACACAGCCATTGCTTCTAATGAGTGTGTCAGGATATTAGAGAATGTGTGCAGAGAACCTGGGGTAGACCTGAGAAATTTATGAAAGGAATAAAATAATCTTATAACTGGAAGGGCTTCGCAGGGCTTCTGAAAAACTTTACTCTCCCCACCCTCTTTGTGTGTGTGTGTGTGTGTGTGTGTGTGTGTGTATGGAAAAAGATGTAGAAAGGTGAAGTGAATTTCTCTAAGGTCATTATAACTCTCCAATGTAAATGAGGTTGGAAATGGTTTATGGGTCTTAGAGCATAGAACTCATACTAGAAAAAAGAGTAATATATTTTCCAAGAAAACATCTCTCTCTCTCTCTCTCTCTCTCTCTCTCTCTCTCTCTCTCTCTCTCACTCACACACACACACACACACACACACCTAGACACCTAGTTAGGAACAGAAGAGGTTAACTAGCAAACAGATATTATTTGACTGGTTGTCCCAGTGTGTTCTTTCATAGAACACTAACAAGAAGGTAATGAGATGGTTTGTATGGGAGAAAGGCTACAAAAATGAAATCAAAGCCGTTGGCAGGCAAATGAGTATTTGTTCACCTGTTGAGTGTGTTTTGCTTGAATAGATTTTTACTGAAAGATTCTATTGTGTTTCTCATGGTTTAGATATTATTTTTCACCATCGTTATAAATATTACCATAGAAAACATTCTTGTTCCTGCCCAATCTCTATTTGCAATTCAATGAATGAGTCATTTAGAGAGGGTCTTAAGAACACCCAAAATACTATGAGTGGGCCCTAACAGTGCACTCTCCTACTCCATCCTAATGAATTTAAAAGTGGTTAAAGAAAAACTCATTAAATTCATTGACCTATTAATAATGCCAAACTGAAGGAGATTCTAATGGAAATTCGGTGTAACCAACTGTCAAGGGAGATAAATAACAAATTCATATCGTATAAAAATAAACATCAGACTGTTTTGAGTGCATCAATTATCTTGGTATTTCCTATTGAGCAAAGGCGGAGAAGAGGCCTTTCAAACATATTTCTATTAACTCACCAATAGATCTCAACAAATTGCTAAAGGAGCTTTAGTTATTCACTCAAACCAACTCAAAGACATAGGTTTCCTTTAGCAAATTAAAATCTTGGTGAGGAAAAGATAAGGAAGAAGGTGCTGGTCATGGATTAGCCATTATATGGCAGGCCTTTTTCTAGACCCTATTCATGAGTTCTATCACGATATGAATGTCTCTACCCTGGAATAGAAATTCCGTAAGAGCAGGAGCCTTGCTTGCTTTGTGTCTCTGCTAAGTCTCCCAGCAGCTGTGGCGTCTGACACACATCAATGTACAGTCAATATTCTTGAATGAATGGCAGGAAGTCTTCCCAGAGGAGTGGCTGAGCTAAAGCTCCACAGTACGCACTGGTGTCCTTGGCAAAAGTCATACCTTCCCTTGGTCTCAGGCACAGACAGATAAAGAGCTGTGTTCCATGAATATTTCAGCATGTTTAGACTCAGCCTTTCACCTCTTTCCAATGGTTGATTTCACGCTTAGGATTTTATGCTTAAAATGTGTATATGGATGCACACAGCCTTACCTAAGGGAAATTAAGAATAACTTTGAACACAACGATCTTTATTCTTTTTCAAGGGCTGTTTCAGACAATGATGCCACTTAGAAACAGCGCCATTGCAGTTGCTAGGGAGAGGAGGAGAATGGGCGAGGAGGCATTGAGTGCTTTCTTTAGCCTGCAGCCCAGGGCAGAGTGACCAGAATGGAGAAACACGGCCAGCCAGAACTCCCAATCAAATCCCTACAGTCCATTGAGGATAAAAATAGCTGGGATCCCATTTTAGTATTTAATATGGAACCACCAAAATATGAGCTTAAAACTCAGCTATATTCTAATATTTCAGTTTTGTTTAACTTGTCAATTGCTAGGAAAAATGGGGGTAAAAACAAAGCGATGTTGTCTTTTTACACTAATGGGTATTAAGCACCTGGATGAAGTATCACACTTTAGACATCCGCCCTGTGAGATGACAGCTTAAGGGAAAGCTAACTAATGCAGATTTTTAAACTAAAAATGTTTAGAATTACTTAAATTGCATGGCCCGGTTCTTATAGCATCGGGTTTCCTTTGTCCTTTCACTCTCCATCAGCCTCTCTGAAAAGGGCAGACATCACCAATGTCAGAGCGTCTCTAATGAGTGAGGAAATGGACAAATAAGGGGCTCAGAAACAGTCATTTTACTTCGTTTGCTTACTTTTTGACAACTTCTCCTGTAATACTCAAGGTATGAAAGCACTCAATAGAAAATGACAAATAAACAACCTAAGGGATCTGCATGGAACAAAAATCTTTCAGTCACCTTGGTTATACTGTAGGCTGCTACTGTAAAGAAATTTCATTATCAAAAAAACATTATTTAAGTGCCATGGGTCTGGCATTAAAATTGTAGGCATCTGACATTTGCCACTGGATATGGAAGATTTAGACAATAAACTCATCCTTCAAGCATTACTAGAATATTATATGTGGTAATGTAGGTATAATACTAAAGATCACTGTGTTATGTTATGCTTTACAGTGTCTTTTCCTATAAAGGACTACTGGTTCACTGAAAATTTAGGAAAAGGATACATATTGTGACATTTGATTCTCTGGCATAGGAGGCAAAGCAAAATGCAAATGTTCAAATTAATCTCATATTACAACATTGCACTTAACGTGGGAATTGAAATAGCACAGACTCACGAATCACCATGGTTGCCTCTGTTTAACAGCTCACTACACAATGTTCAGATTTTTATTAACTTAATTTAAAAGAATCCATTTGTCATACTGACATAAGTATCCTTAAGAACTTCAGTGAGTGGGGTTGTAACACCACGGTCAACGCTACTCACAAAAATATGTCGCACTCCAGAGCGAGATAAGAGACATATCACCCCCGAAATGCCATTTATGCTGTCCTGTGAGTAATTCTATTAAGTTATTATAAAGCATATTTCCAAGCCAGACAATATGTTTCCTTCTTCCTGGTGTCTAAAAGGTAGATATTTTTCAAAGGACTTTCATTTTAATAAGAACAAGAGACCAATGCTTGAAGTCATTCTTCCGTTTACGAAAAAAGTTAACAATTGAGAAACTGACTCTTGGTAGCAAACCAATCCAATTTCGTCTAGTCAACCATTTGCCATTAAGTGTATTTATCTTAGGAAACAGTATAAATTAAGACCTGGATGAAGAAGCAGTGTGTGTGTGTATGTGTGGGTGTGTGTGTGTGTGGGTGTGTGTGTGTGTGAGAGAGAGAGAGAGAGAGAGAGAGAGAGAGAGAGAGAGAAAGAGAGAGAGGCAAAAGAGTCATACGACACAGGAAGCCAAGAATATGTCTTTTTTACCAACATACCACCCATGATAGTCAAGGTAACCAAAATCCAGGACAAAATCATGACATTATAAAATTCTTAGGGGGCCAATGACTGTTCATGAAAAGGAGCTTATAGGAATAGCTGATGAGTGAATCATCCTCTCTTAGCTGTTAAATGCTTCCCTTGCCTAAATCAGATTGTCCTTTTTCCTATTGAATCTGTTGTTAGCTGCAATTTAAAAATCCTTAATCTAAGATGTTTATGTGACTTCTTTAACTTCACTGCCTACTCAAGGTGTTCATTGGGCTATCAGAAACGCTTTTCCCACAGAGAAATACGGAATGCGTATTCGCAAGGCAGTGATCAGAGAATGAAGAAATGAGCCAGCATCGTCTCATCTCAGCCCTTAGAGGCTGTGGGGCAGAACTGCACTGGGAGACAGAGGCCTGGGTTTGAGCACAGGTCTGACATTGAGTAATTTTTGGCCCTCAACAAGGTTCTCACCTTTTTTCATGTTTTGATCCTTTACTTAGAAAGTATCTTCCTTGAAGAACAGTTATAAAAAATTTTTTTAATGAGATAAAAATGGAAACTACAGATTGCAAAGTATAACACCATTATAGGATATTATTATTAGACATAGCTGGTTCTGCTATAACACAACTTAGGGATTCCTAGCAATTACACACTATGTAAAACCGTGCAATGAAAATCACAGTGTTTATGGGGAAAAGACAAAGTTAGGGGCACAACACTCAAGAATGTGATTTGTGACACAGGAAAAACAAAGATACAAACCTAGTAAAAATAATAGCAGTTTTTCACATGGTAATTTCTTAAATACATAATCTCCATCTTGAGAAAGACCCAATGTTGGCTAATAGAAGTGGGCATGGAGAGGGCTACAAACTGTGAGTTATTGTGAAGTTGTGGAAAGAGGGTTGTCTGAAACCAGTTAAGTCATAACACAGGACGGTGGTGGATGGCTCATAACACAGTCCTGAACTGTGAGGTAGATGGTCAAGGTTTGAGAAGTGCGCCCTTTAACTATTTCTGTGTGGCTCACTTCAGCCAGGTGCCTGACCTTCATTCACTCATAAATGAAATCATCATAAATGTGAAATGTGCATTATATACAAACTGCTCCCTAATATATCAATTGGGTTGGAACAAATTTGCAGTTTCAAATGAGTGTCACTGTATCATGGAATGTGTCCCCCAGATGGAAGTAAGACCCCAAGATAACCAACAGAAAATCAGCCGGTTCTCTTTGTCCGGATACGCCAGAGGAGCACAAACACAGCAGCCTCTCTCGTCTCACCAGCAAACAGACGAACATTGGATACTTTAAAATTAAAGATTTCTATAGTGAACTTCACCATAACCAGGACTTCTTGAACATATCATTAACTCTGAGACCCACAAAGGGCATTTGATTAGGAAATGAAGATCCCTAGATTACTAGTAACCACAATTCTCCAACCACTCAACAAAGTTTCGTTGCCTATCTTTATTCATTCAAAAACTATGTACTGAGCACCTACTATGTGACAGGCACTATTCTAGGCACTGGGGATGCACTCATGAATAAAACAGTCAAAGGCACCTGCCCTCATGGAGTTTACACTCTAGTGTCCAACAGCACAATATTATACATAAGTTACATATAATGTTACATATAATGTTAGAAGGTGATATATGCTATGAATAAGATTAGAGGCTAATGGTAATTATGAATATGGGGAAAGGGACAGGTAGATTATTATTAAATTGGTGTGGTCAGGGAAGTCCTCACTTAAAAGCAGACAATAAACACTAAAAATCATATGTAATATTATATAATA
Source organism: Rhinolophus sinicus (assembly GCF_057876585.1). Taxonomy (NCBI): domain Eukaryota; kingdom Metazoa; phylum Chordata; class Mammalia; order Chiroptera; family Rhinolophidae; genus Rhinolophus; species Rhinolophus sinicus. The sequence goes on from NC_142506.1 coordinate 51,044,746, forward strand.
TCAGGTAATGATTAATGCTGAAAAGAGTAAAGGAGGGTAAAAAACAACAACAGCAAAAAAAATGATGCAGGGAGTGGGGAAGCCGGCTGGCTGCCTTAAACAGAAGGTTCAGGAAAGTTGATATTTAAGCTGAGAAGAATCACAAGTCATGTAAATATCTGGGGAAAGACAGTTTCAGATGGAAGAACAGCAGGTGCCTGAGGTAGAATGAGCTTGACGCATTCTAAACCCGTACAGAGAACGGTGCAGTTATGGCAAAGGGCCAGAGACAGACCTTTGTAGGAAACTTGGTAAGAGAAATGGTCAGAACAATGGCCAGACTCAGGCCTCACAGCGCTTTGGAGGCCAGCAAGGACCTACCATACACTGAGGGTTTTGAGTGCAATGTGGCATAAGCTAATTGAAATGTTTAACGGATCAGTTGGCTGCAGTACAGAGAATAAACAAACAATAGGTAGCAATAGTCTGTGGAAGAGATGATAGTGGCAGCTGTGGAAATAGTTTAGTGAAAATGGAGTCATCATATATTTTAAAGGTAGAGCCAAGGGAACAAGAAAATTGAATATAGGGTGAGAAAAAGGATCGAATCAAGAATAGCTTCCAGATTTTTTATTGAAACACTGGTACCATTTTCTTTAGAAACAGGTGATGGCAGCAACAGGTTTGGGGCTGGAAAGTAGAGGGGGTGCCAGAAATAAAGATCTACTTAGTAGTAGCTAAGGTTCAACCTAAGACTAAAAAGAGGTGCCTCACATTGAATTATGTTAAATTGAATAGTGGTCAATCTTACAAACACTTTATTTCATTTACCAAGGGACTTTAATGTTTTGACTTTACATCCTATCTTTAATAAATAATTAACTTAAACTGGTTCTTTTGAGTTCTGCATTTCCTCTGGCAGAGTTCTCTTGTTAACCCTCTGCTGTCTGAAAATAGTTATACCTTACTGCCTTGAAATTCCAGAATAAAGGAAAATGCATTTCAAAAATTTAAGGGTTAAAAAAATATATCAGTAACCAAAAATGACTCATTTTCTCATGGTACCAAAGATTTGAATATATTATCTAACATGAGTCCTTTTTGATAATTTCAGCTAAAATACATTTCAACAATACCTATCTTATTCACTTCCCTGGTTCTGAGCTGTGAAATGTCAAAAGAACTAGCTGACCAGAAAAGACCCTGATAAGAGAAGCAGACCACTATCCCAAAAGAGACATGAAACTCTCCTGTGACCAGTATGCATAAGTAATTCTAATTCTAAATTCTTTGCTGGCCTTGGACAAAATAATAAAGTGGATAAAACTCATCTTTGACCTCTGACTTCCCATTCTGAGCTTTTTTACTATTAATAATATCCCTGGCTCTCTAATTAATGAAGCAATATAACAAATTCAAGCACACTATGGTATAAATGACTAATAAGGAAAAATGTGTCATGTCTCTCAAGAATGTTAACATTTTAGACAGACAGGAAGCTTTGAGTCCAAGAAATACATTTCTAATCATCAAGAAAAAGGAGGAAAGGGGGCTTTCCCACAGTCTCATAATCATAATGTCAAAAAAACAGCCCTAACAGGGTGGCCGGTTAGCTCAGTTGGTTAGAGCACGGTGCTGGTTCGATCCCCACATGGGCCACTTGGGAGCTGTGCTCTCCCTAAAAAAAAAAAAAAAACACGAAAAAAACAGCCCCAAACTTGGTTAAGGGGTAGTTGGTGTTGCTGTTGGTTTCAAGTTTAGCAGTGATGTGCTAATAATTAACAACTGGCCCTCCAAAAAAATGTATGTGTGCATAGACATTAAAATGTATGTTCAATAAACATAAGTTTATTATAAATTATACTGATATAAAGAATGTGTACCACACAATTTACAAAAAAATACAATACTTCTTACAGCCAATTGATTCTCACAGGATGCTTTTACTGGTTTCTGCCCAACTCCTGTATCATAGCCAACTGTGGGTGAAATTTAACCATGATCTGATAAATGGCATTGTATCCCAACCCATACCCCTTTCCTAATAAACATATTGTTATAATTTTACATGCGGCATGAATGCTACTTGATATTTTTGCTTAAGTTAACAAGTAAGACAAGTAAAATAATGAAGATGAATATCAAAACTTTACGGTTTTATCAATGAGGTGAGCAACTTTCTTTTGTTGACTCACGTTATAGTTTTCAAATATCGGGAAAAAACTTTCTCCCTATTTCTGTGTGTGTGTTGCTCTTCACAATAGAACAGCTACAGACACGATGTATTTTTAAGCTTATATCTGCATTGTTAATGTTTCTCCATCACTTTCTAAAGTCTAGACAGTCAATAAAACAATCAGCAAGCACTGATTTGTACTGTTTGCTGATTTTCGTGGTGTAAATACCCCCAATGTGACTGATTTCAAGCTTCCAATATATCACGTGGAATCCAGAGTTGAGAAGAGATGAGTTTATTTACACAATGTAAATAACCTGAAGAGAACAGATAATAATAAAATGTAGGAAAATAATAAGAAAGCGATGAGTTTTGAGTATTTATTACCTCCTTTTAATACAATTTATTGAATTGTAAGTTTATGTTATTTAATACCTAATAATGGCTGGATTTAACAACCCACAGAGACTGCCTGAGAATTTAACAATTGGCTGTTATGAAATGACACAAGTCAGACCCAAAACACCACTGCAGCTTGGTCTCTAGTAAGCTACTTCTTAGGATAACCTGGAGCCAAATGTGGGGAAAAGATCCGCCTCCGATTTTCTGCTTTTGTCTTTTCTTATATCTCTCAATGTGCCTGAGGGAAGCTGCTATTAACCCTTCAGCTGAATCAAACCCTGAACCCTGAGCCAGGCTACTTAATACCTTACCCAGGAACCTACCACCCTAAGGACCACATGCCAGCCACCAAGGATTCAGGGGTTTGATGAGGGTTTGAGGAGCAGAGACCATCAGTGGCTGTACACACACACCCTTTATCAAATGTCATGGAAACAACATCTGAGTTGTTGACATTATAGATATACCTTCTTGGGTTATCAAGGTTTCAGACTTTTGTTTCTTGGACACTTAATCAGTTGCAGTTGTTGGATATATATTTTAGGCTTTGAATATAACTTACAAAGACAATAATATCATCATATCTTTGCTAAAGCAGAAGATAACATTTGGCAATAAATACTGATTCATATTCCACTCCAGCTCTTCTGATATTTCCTTTCAAGGCCTTGGGTTTCCTACATAAACAAAATCCCTTCTTGTGTATTCCACATAAAAACCATCTCGGATCATCTTGATTCTCCTAACATACTTCCCCTTCTCAATGGAGAGTGTGAGCATAATGTTTATTCCTTGTATATTACATTTATCCATGTATTATAGACATAACCCCGGCCATCAAGAGTTTATAACCAGAGTTATAATTCTGATAGAAAAGGGCAAATAAAGACATATACATGGACAATAACTTAAAATTATTAAGTCAACACTGGAACCCAAACATCAAACACAAATGGAAGTATCTCCATTTTAGTAATAAAATAATGATAAATATATATTAAATATAAAATAAGACTTGTTTGCAATGTATCAAGCGGATGGCCTCAAATAGCTCTTCATTTAAAAAGTTGAATTTTATATTTGATAGTATTTTAAAGTATTCTTGGATGCATGGATGCACTTGCCAGCTTTAAGTGCTTCTATCATGCAGACTTTCAATATGGGAGTGCTGTTTGAAAAGGAGAGATAATCAACATTTGTGTTACTTTTAATCATTATAAAGCAATAAGTATTTGGTTATTTACTTATCTGCTTCATTTATAAAAGGCTGCATAGCCTTAACCCCTTAAAATGAATGGCATTTGAATTTTTTTAAACACAGAAGTAGAAACAGATAATCAAATGAACGGCATTGATCTATAAATTATTCCTCAAGTAAGATATTTGGTTCATCTGTGATTTTTCAAATGATTCATTCGGTTGTTAAAGTATTTAAGTGAGCAACAAAAGCTGCAACAGGAAATCCACGTAGACATGATAGCACACCATACGCACTTCTTACCTTCTAGAGAGTGTACTCTAGATCTCTCTGGCAAGTTTAACTTGGTGGACTAATAATATTTAATATGACAAACCTAGTAGGTTTTCAATGAATGTTAACCCTCTTCTCCCTTTCTAAAATAAAAGCCACTTAATGATAATTTATTACTTGACTATGATTACTTTCATGTTCTACATCCATGAAATGTATTAGGTTGGTGCAAAAGTAATAGTGGTTTTTCAATAATTTTTTACCTTTTACACTGCAATTACTTTTGCACAAACCTAATAGATATGAAATACTAACATAAAAGAAAAAAATACAAAAATACATAAAAGTATTGTTAATGGTATCTGTTAAATGTTGACATTAAAATATATATATAAAAGTATAACAAAATATTAAAGGCAGTAGTGTCTCTGAATGGAGGGATTATAGGTAGTATTTTATTTTATTTTATTTTACCTACGTTGTGCAAGTTTCCATAATTATCATGTATTACTATGGGATTAGAGAAAGATTTATTTTTAATAAGGATAGATGAAAAGAAAGAGATAGGACACAATCCTATCTCATTTCACTTATTAAATGTCTTTAAGAAAATATTTTATAATGTAATTTTTTTAAAACTCTAGATGTTGAACACAATAAAATATACAGTTGATGTATTACAGAACTGTATACTCGAAACCTATGTAATTTTACTAACCAATGTCACTCCAATAAATTTAATTTTAAAAAAAAGTTTTTTAAGTTTTGAAATGTCCCCCAAAATCTAACTACTCTCCCAGCCTGTTTCCCAGATATGCTGAACTACCTGTAGGTCACTGAAGCATCACACTGACTCCAACTCTGAGCCCTTGCAGAAGCTCATCCTGATATCTTAAGTATTCTTCCTTATGTTCTTCAAGTAACTAACTCCTAGCTTGCCTTCAAAACTCAGCATCACCTTCTCTGGGAAGCCTTTTTGAGCTCCCCAGAACAATATAAATGTTCATCCTTTGGACAAAGTCCTGTATGCGTTCATAAACAGTAAGCACTTATCACACTGTAAAAAATGAAAAAAAGTGTGTTATTCCCAAATGACTTAACATAGCTCTTCCTGAATAAAGAGACAAATGAACAGACAAGAAACTTTGACATTTCAATAATTTAAACAAATGGTTGATCTTTGTTCTTTCTCTCACATAAGTGTTTCACACTTTGACAAGAGTGGTTAAACCAAGGAGGTATTTTGACATTTTAAGAAGAGTTACAATTAAGTTTCTGGTCACGATGGCAGAGTAGGAAAACATTGTGCTTGCCTCCTCCTACCACCACATCAAAATTACAACGAAACTACAGAAAAGCCATCATTGAGAAGCACCTGCAGGCAAGCTGAACAGAAGTCCTATAACTAAAGATATACAGAAGAAGCCACACTGAGATGGGTGGGGGGGGGGTAGACACATGGAACAGGCTGGTCCCACACCCACGTGTGGTAGTTAAAAATTGGAAACAATATCTTGGCTGTGGAGGTCTTCCCTAAAGAACAAGGGGTACTAGCCACACACCTGGATCCTCAGCCCAGGATTCCAGTGCTGGGAAGAGAAGTCCCCATAACTTCTGGCTGCAAAAACCAGCAGAGATTGTGGCTGAGTGAGACTGAGGGCTGCTGCAGTCCCAGATGTTCCTCTTAAAGGGCCCATGCATGGACTTACTTGCTGATGGACTCAGTTGCTCTGCGCTCCAGCACAGGGGCAATAGCTCTAAAGGTACCAGAGACATATGGGGAGGAACTGAAGTATCTAACTTCAGTGTGAGAGCTGGAGGGGCCGTTCTCTCCGAGACAGACGTGCTGGCACAATCCATTGTTCCTTTATTGAGCCCTCCCCCATCCAGCCTGCATGTGCAGTCAGGCACCATATCTGAGTCTCCATCAACCTAGTTAACACTGTTTCCCCTGCCCTGGTGGTTCCTTGAGACCCCACCTCACCTAATATGCTGGCCCACCATAGCCATTTCCAGTGGCTTTTTCATACAAATGGCCTGTTTTGCCTCATGCTATAGACTTTCCTAAAATCACTCATAGGTTCAAAAACCACAAACAAGCAGCATCTGGCCTCAGCATGCCCCATACCTCTTGCTAAGCAGCCCTAAGCCCATCACTAGTAGTAGCCAGCCTCAGTTCACAGCCACCTCCAATCCCAGCACGAGTGGCAACCATCTGAGGAACACTTTGTAGCTCATACTAAGTGGCACCAGGAAAGGCACATGCAGCAGCTGACTTTGGCCTGCATCAGAGCTGCTCCGAAGAGGTCTGAGAACCAATTCTCCTGGTGACCAGCTTCAGATGACATCAGAACACCACCCAATCACCTCTCCAAATGACACACCCAAAGGACAGACTCAGCAGGCACCAGAGCCCCATTAAGTGAATCCTGCTCCATGGGGTCAACCCCGTACACAGTTCCTTCACTGTAGTCATGGCCATTTCTCACAGCCAATAAGCCTGAGGGTCAAGCACTTCCATTGACATGCCAATAGCAATCAAGGCTCAACTACAACAGGAGGGCACACACAACCCACACAAAGGACATACTTGGAGCACCAGCTCAGGATGCCAGACAGACTGTGCCACTGGATCCCACAGGACACCTACTACATAAGGCCATTCCACCAAGACCGGGAGATAGCAATTCTACCTAATACATAGAAACAAACATAGGGAGGCAGCCAAAATGAGGAGACTAAGAAACATGTCCCAAATGAAAGATCAAAACAAAGCTTCTGAAAAAGAACTAAGCAAAATCTACCAGCAATCTACCAGATGCAGAGTTCAAAACACTCATTATAGGGATGCCAAATAATGTTAGTAAGAACTCACAAAGAGACAGGAAACATAAAAATGGAGATAGAAAACATAAAATACAACCAATCAGAAATAAAAAAAAATACACAATAACAGAAATGAAGAGTTCATTAGAGGGAATTAACAGTAGATTAGATGAAGCAGAGGATCAAACGAGCATTTTATAAGATAAGATAGCAAGAAACACCCAACCACAACAGCAAAAAGGAAAAAAAAAAAAAGTCCAAAAAAGGAGGATAGTTTAAGGGGCCTCTGGAACATCAAGTGTACCAACATTCACATCATCAGGGTACCAGAAGAAGAAGAGAACAAGAAATTGAAAACCTATTTGAAGAAATAATGACAGAAAACTTCCCTAAGCTGGGAAGGAAATAGACACACAAGTCCAGGAAACACAGAGTCCCAAAGAAGATGAACCCAAAGAGGTCCATACTAAGACACATCATAATTGAAATGCCAAAGGTTAAAGACAAAGAGAGAATCTTAAAAGCATCAAGAGAAAAGCAGTTAGTTATCTTATCTACAAGGGAGAGAGCTCCCATAAAATTGTCAGTTGATTTCTCAACAGAAACTTTGCAGGCAAGAAAGGATTGGCACAAAATAGTCAAAGTGATGAAAAGTAAGGACGTACAATCAAGATTTCTCTACCTAGCAAAGCTATCATTTAGAATCGAAGGGCAGTAAAGAGCTTCCAGGACAAGGAAAATCTAAAGGAGTTCAACACCACCAAACCAGTATTACGAGAAATGTTAAAAAGACTTCTTGAAGTAAAAAAAGGAGGAGGAGGAGGAGGAAGAGGAAGAAGAGGAGGAAGAAGAGGAAGAGGAGGAGGAGGAGGAGAAAGAGATCAAAATTATGAATAATAAAATGGCAATAACTACATATCTGTCAACAATAGCTTTAAATGTAACTGAATTAAATGCTCCAATCAAAAGACATAGATAGAGTGGTTGAATGGATAAGAAAACAAGACCCTCGCATGTGCTGCCTACAAAAGACACACATCAGATTGAAAGACACATAGAGACAGAAAGTAAAGGGATAGAAAAAGATATTTCATGAAAATAGAAATGAAAAATGCTTATACCAGACAAAATAGACTTTGAAACAAAGGCTACAACAAGAGACAAAGAAGGACCAGGTAATTCCACTTCTGGGTATTTATCTGAAGAAACCCAAAACACTAATTCGAAAAGGCATATAATCCATATGTTCATTGCAGCATTATTTACAATAGCACTCATATGGGAGCAACCTAAATGACCATCAACAGGTGAATGGATAAAGAAGTGGTACACATATACAATAGAATATTACTCAGTATAAAAATGAATGAAATCTTGCCATCTGCAACAACATGGATGAAACTAGAGGATGCTATGCCAAGTGAAATAAGACAGAGAGAAACGAATACCATATGATTTCACTTATATGTAGCATCTAGAAAACAAAATAAATGAACAAACCAAACAGAAACAACTCATAGATACAGAGAATATTCTGTCGGTTGCCAGGTGGAAGGGGGGGGGGGGGGGGAGATGAGTAAAAAAGGGGAAGGGATTAAGAAGTAAAATTGGTAGTTACAAACTAGTCCTGGGGATGTAAAGTATACCGTAGGAAATATAGTCAATCATACTGTAATAATTATATGTGGTGTCAGATGGGTACTGGATATATCAGGGTGATCACCTCATAAGTCATATAAATGTCTAATCAGTATGTTGTACAGCTGAAACGAATATAACATTGTATGTCAACTCTAACTGAAAAAAAAATATTAAAAAGGGTTACAGTAATTTATGTAAGCTCAATCCATTAATTAATAGTATTGCGGCAATAAACATTTATTGATGGCACAGGTTCTGTGTTAGGCACCGGAATGTAAAAAAGAGAGACAGTGCCCTTCTCTCAACAGGGGACTAATGGAGATGGAGGTAAATCTACAATCACAGTAGAAGGTGATGAGCCTTGTATTGACATATGCACTTTCTGAAGCAGTAGCAACAAGGGATGGTATGTGCGTGGGAACAAGCCTTCTTTTTTCCATGAATGTATAAAATTAAAATACAGCTGTATCTACAACACAAAGCAAAATACAGATTGGACTGGACAATTACCTGAGCGATATAATCAATGTAAACACCAAATGTTATATAACTTGAATAGAGAGGAAACAACAAAAGCCACCATTACTAGCACTGGCTCACAGTGGAGGATTGGGAGACATGTTGAGTGTCACTTACTGCAGGAAATCTAGATCTGGAAAAGGGAATTTTATGCACATTTTATTAAAGTTTAAAACTGGTGTCCATTTATTATTTCCCAAATCCAATCTTTAGGTCCAAAATTGAGAGAAGGGGATAATAATTTTATCCTAAAATTACACCACAGAGATAAATCCTTCTGGATCAAATTGTTACAGAATAATAGAAGCACTTTTTGCCATCTGAACTTTGAAAATATTTGCCCTTTCTATCTACCAAATAAATAATCGATTTGTCTCTATAAGTATATTAAAAATCTAGTAAGCATGAGTAGTCTTTTTGCCTCCACAGCTTTCTGCTTCCAAGCAATTCAGTCCAAGCTGAATTTGAACTCAATCTCCCTTTCACCAAAGCCAACTACTTTGCCTCCATGAGGTTCCACAAACATAAACCTAGGTGAACACATCAGATTCACTTTCCAAAGGCATACTGAAAAATCTTCATTTTGATTCAGAGTCACGAGAGAGATTTTTAACTCCTTCAACTTCAGGCTCTTTCAAACTTTTCTTCCTAAAATAGCTACTTCAAACCATAGAATATTGTCATTTATACATAACAACACGAAGATAGGAGATTTTGGTTGCTTCAATTCTGTCTGAGAATTACCACACAGATCATATATTCACAAACAACCTTAAAAAATAAAGTATACCTAGAACTAATAACCAAAATCCTAAGTAGTCTTCTCTAGTATATTCCACATAGTAGCCAGACTTCTTAAAACACAGCTCAAAAATATATCCCTGATTGAAAGTATACAATTTTTGCTCACAGTTTGTGGAAGAAAGTCAAGCCTCTGCAAAATGGTTCCAATCTACATCCTTTACTAATGAGCCACATGTTCCTTGCAAATTCTATACTCTATCATCAAAAGCCCTTATGGTGTTCTCTGAGCATCCAGAGAACTCTCCCACCTCCATGTCTGTCCCCACTGTTTTTCCAACTAGACTAACGTTCCTCCCATTTCACCTGTTCCAACCCAACTCATTCAAAACCCTCCTCTATGGAACCTGCCAAATTATGTCATCTGAGAGTGATGTCTCTGTCCTCTGCATTCTCACTCTTCTGGTTTATATCTCTCTTGCCACCTCTACCATATCTTATTGATTTTTATAATCTCCAACAGCAATTAGCACATAGTAGGTGCACAATTACAGAACTGTAAGTGAATGACTGGATCTTTTAAAATAATTATTCAGAAGACATTCCAGGATTATTTCATTTCTTCACATAATCACACATACCCACTACCATCATTTGACAGTTCAGACGTTGTAAGATATTGGTTGACTCTATATGTACCCTATAAATGATATCAGTTGTTTTAGTGACTACAGATAGCAGGTTATCTGCCACTTGTTTATGTCTCATATAAAAAAAGATAATGAAAAAATACTGATGTTAGAATATCCTACTTATATAAATGCAAGTTAAACATTTTACTATTATCTGCCACCCTGAATTTAACTATTAGCTGCATACATTGCCCTTGATGCTAAGCAACCCCTCAGACATTCTTTAAGTTCCAACCACAGAAAACGTTAAGGCCCTTATGGCATCAAATGGTAAATACTGATATGACTACTATTGAAGATGCTAGGCTAGTACATGATAAAGCCTTTAAGTATCAGTTCTATGTGGTCATATTGTCAATAATTTTACCTTTTTCTAGCAAAAATATTCTATAAAATATAAGATAAAGGTATTATAGTTCATTAATTCCATGGTAGGAACAAATAAAAATGAGTCACAAATATTGCTCAGACCTTAAATTTTTATGCTGCAGTCTTAGAATACTCTGAAGGATACAAATCAATTTGGTAGAACTGGGAAATAAAATAATTTCTAAATTCTTCTGACAGCAAGAAAAAGATACATAAATCTTATCAAAGTAGCAAACAAAAACCCAAAGAATTTAATTAGTTAATTTAATCATTTAAACATTGTATTTATTCTCATATACTTCAAACTACTCTGATATTTCATTTGGAAATAAAAGAGAGATAAAAAGTGAAGCATCTGATTCTGTGATAAAGTTTCCTAATAATATGTTTCTGTGACTATATTAAGTGTCAAATGAATACACCAAGTTTTGGCTAATACACAGTGATGTTTATTTCACTTAAGTAGTCATGCATTTGCAAGACACACCACCTACATCCTCTAAACCAAATGGGTATCTGTCAGACCCTGCCTTCCCCCCCCTTCCCTTCCCTTTTTCTCCCCTCCCCTCCCCTGCTGAAGGGGCAGGCCTAGGGGAATAGGTTTAATGTCACAGTATTCTCCTTTCCCTAAGTCCAGTTATAGGAATAAAAACTGGGCCCTCACTCAAGGACAGCGAATGCACAAAATAGGCAGTGACAAACCTATACCCAAGTATTAAAAGATAAACGAGGCTATCAGAGTCCAATCTCAAAAACTTGGAATTACAAAATCAGGAGAGTCAGTCAGTGTTATAAATGAGTATAAAAGGTGAAGTACAGAGTGAGGCTCAATCAGTAGTAAAAAAAGACAAATGAAGATTCCAAAGAGAGCAGTTACCAATAAAGAGCCGTCCTAAGAGCTATCCAAGGTCCTGATGCTTTGAGAGTCTGTTTCCAGTCCACCGGTTTGATTACAATTGTCCTGAAATATAAACCAAACTCCAAAACAATACAGTCATGATATGCCCAAATAATTTGGGCAGATTCCAGGAGTTCATAACATAACTGAAACTATTCTTGATACCCCTGTGGCAAAGACGCATAGGGAGACAGTGTAATATGTAAAAGCATGGGCTGCCTAAGCCCAAAGCCCGGCTTCCCCATTTACTACCTACCGTATGTGGCCTTAGGCAAGTTACTTAATATCTCTAAGCCTCATATATTTCATGTGTAAAATGGGTATAATAAGAGAGCCTCAAAGGGTTATTATGAGCAATCAGTGAGATGATGAATGCATAGTGGCTGGCACAGATAGCGTTCAATTATTGTTCGATGATGAGCACAGTCTTGATGGTGATAATTGGTGATGATGGCGATGATGATTTTCTTTCCCACACTGGTATAATGGCTTAATAGAGGAATAAACGAGTTTTAAATTTAACTCTCTAGCGACTTATCACCAGCTTGTTCATTTAAAATAGGTAGACTATTATAGTTAATATTTTAAACATAGAAGCAGTGTTTTGGAGACAGTTTGGGATGGAAGAAAACATATATGGGAGCAGAAACCTAGAACACTTTTTTTTCCTTATAACTTAGATTCTCTAGTTGCCTTTCAGCCACCACCAATTGATTCTAGATGTCATATATAACCCATAACCCTTTTTCCATTTTCTCTGCAGATATTGTAATTTATGCACTCGTTACCCTCTTGGGGGTTTTATGAGGGCCTCATCATTAAACCTCCTGCCTTCTCACATGTGCACCCTTTGATTGCTTCAGAAGAGCCTCTTAAATCATAGTCTCTCCCAATTAAAAACTCTTCTACGGAGCACCACTGTCTAATGAACAGAGGCTACATTCTGTTATAATGATCATTACAACCCTTCACCATCTGATCTCAACTCCTGGCACCATCCCCTACTGTTGCCCACCAACTTCTGTGACCCTTTCTCATGTTTATTCATTTTCTCTCGCTATTTTTTCCCTGCCTAGAATCCTCTTCTAACTTATATGTCTAGGTCAGGTGTGACCTCGTTCTTAAGGCTCAGCTCAAAAGCTCTTTCTCTATGAAATATATCTTATCCTTATATTCGGAACTAATAAGTTTTCCTGTGACCACAGAGTAATTTTATTTCTACTGTAACACATCACATTCTACTAGAAAGTTATGACTACATTTTTAAAAATATATAGCTATAATTTTTAATGAAGAGGAATTTTTAAATTATCATAAAGTTCATAAACAAGGTACTGATATGGGGAAAATATTGGTAAACATATTTGAAATTGTTCAATATCATATACTTTAATGTCTATATGCCCCCATCAATAACCTGATTCTAAGAAGATTAAAAGAATTCTAGTAACTAAGAAAAAAAAACCAATCATTTACACAACAAATATTTTCTCTCTTTCAGTGTAACCAACTTTCCTAAGAAGGGTGTCATTTCTACTCATTATAATGCCAGGTTCTTGTGGACACCAAAGTGAAACCAGATGTGAAGGGGAAATGTAGCTCTTTCCAATTAATTCTCAGTGAGTGATCACTGTGATGCTAACTAGCAGGGGATCCTTGTACCTACTAGTTTCACAGAAGTCATACAATACTGATTGGGCATTTTTCCAGAGAACATATTCAGGCGGCCATCAGGTGGATGGAAGGGAGCTTGGCATCACTGGTTATTAGGGAGGTATAGATGAAGGCCATGGCAAGATGTTACCTCACGCCTGTTAGAGGGATGGGACATGGCAAGTGCTGGTGGGGTGGGGGTGCTTATGAACTGTCGTTGGAAAGTGGGCTGATGTGGCCACTGTGGCGAACAGTATGGAGGTTCCTCAGAGAATTAGGGATGGAGCTGCCATGTGGTCCAGCGGTTCCATTTCCTGATGTGTGCCTAAAGGAAACAGGTTCACTATCCCAAAGGATTCTGCACCCCCATGTTCACTCCAGCATTGCTTAGGGTGCCCAGGACATGAAGGCAGCCTGAGTGTTCAATGGTGGGTGGATGGATGGGTGTGGAAGATGTTGTGTGTGCATGTGGTTGAACAGTGTTCAGTTACAAAGGGGAAGAAAGCCCTGCCATTTTCGATGACACAGATGGTCCTTGAGGGCACAGTGCTAGGTAAAGTGGGTCAGATAGAGAAAGACAAATATTGCGTGATCTCACTTATATGTGGAATCTAAAAACAAAACAAAACAAAACAAAAACCAAAACTGATAGAAGCAGAGATTGGATTTGTAGTTGTTAGAGATGAGATAGAGGTCGGTGGGGGAATTGAGTGAAGGTGATCAAAAGGTACTAACTTCTAGTCATAAGGGGATGAATTCTGGGGATGTCATGTTGCTAACAATACTGCATCTTATATTTGAAAATTGCTAAGAGAGTAGATCTTAAAAGTTCTTTTCACAAAGAAAAAACTTTGTAACTATGTAAGGTGACGAATGTTAACTAAACTTAATGTGCTAATCATTTTGTAATATATACATATATCAAATCCTTGTACACCTTAAACTTATACAATACTATATGTCAATTATATTGCAATAAAACTGGTAAAAGGGGAAAAAAAGTCATGCAATAAGTACTACTTTTTTGATTAAAGTCCACAGTATGGCTCACCACACTCACTCATACAAGCTGTAAATAAAAAATTGCAAAATGACCATTGGACAGTAATATCGAGTATTTATATTGTCAATAAAAGAATTGGCAATAGGAGAAAAATTAAAGGATCTGAAGAGCTTCAAAGCACTTGCACGTGGGCGTAACCCACAACCAGACACAGGTGCACCCTGGAACTGATCCCAGATAAATCTTGTTTGACATTCAGTTCATTACTAGAGAAAGTAACACATGCTTGTTGGCAAGAGGTTCTCACTCCATTTGGGTCCCTGGCAACTTTACACACAGACCACGTGGCGGACTCCAAGGCCCGATGTGCAGATTTTTGATGTTTGTTGTGCCTGTGTCTCTTGGGTTTTAGAACATTCTACTCACAAGCTATTATCACTTTTTTCTTTAAATCAGCACAAGCATTGAGGGAGGGAGGAAGGGGAATACATGTAAATTGGTGAAGAGGAAAATGTAATTTGCTCAGTTCTCCAGGTAAACAGGATGGCATGACACAACCACTACTTTTTTTTCACTATGTCCCATGGACCCTCTACTCTAGAGGGCACGCTGTTAACTACAGTGCAGGAGAAACTACTGATAAAACAAAGTAATCCCTTTGCCACCTCCCCCAGCAAAGGTCAGTTTCCCCCAGGGCTATTGGCTACGTTGGGAAAGCCACAAAACTGTTCAAAGCGCTGGCAACCTCAATTTTCCTGCCCTTAAGATTTGGACCAAATAGAGGTGTATGCAGGAGCCTCGTCTTTGGTTTCACTGCTAATTGGAAAATATTGAAGGAAAGAAGAAATCCCTCAACCCAGTTGTGTTTTTACATCAACCTCTGAGTGAGGAGCAGAGAAACACCACTCTTGGTTTGCTTTCTTCTTAGGACCCTCCAGAAAGAATTGGGTAAGGGCATAGTCTGCCCTCTGCACATATCTGGCCTCTTCCTCACTTGCACACTTGTTTATTAAATGTACAGAACTCTCCCACTGTCATCCTCCTCTCTTCACTTCTGTTAAGAGTGTTTCTCCATGTATCAATAGGTCTGCCCATTGCAGCTTTGCCAAATTCTGCGTATGTGTATTGTTTGTACTTCAACTTGTTCTGCAAAAACGTGTATTTGAAGCTTATCTAAATTATTCATATCATGTTTTATTTTAAAACATATATATGGTCAATTACAAAGATACATTAAAGCTCAATACTTAGGAAATCCCAGGGAAGCAAAAATACTAGTAGAAAAGGTAGGATCAAGCCATACATACAGTTAGATCATTATAATACCTGCCATCTCATCGGTTATATTCTATACAATGCAGGCCACAGACACGACCTCTGGACATCCTAGCGTTTGAGGGAAGATGCAATAGATTATTGAAAATACAGCATCATAAATAAGTTCCATAAGACTTCGTCTTCTTGGTATGGATATATTTGTATCATAAGGTTGAAGGAGATGCACAACACAGCTGAAGAGTAAAAACATATTCATTATGGGATTCCTGATTAAATAATACATTATAGGCAAGAAGAAGACACTAGAGCGTAAGTTTGACCAAGTAGAGGGACAACGGTTGTTGCATGAGCTCCATTATGTGAGTCATCGTTGTAATGACAGAACTAGGAGCATCAAGACTTCGATCCCCACCGTACGTCTGTCTGAGAAGCTGTCTCATTCAGTGGTAAGTGACAATAATGAGAAAGAACATTATGCTGACGATAGTGCTGGTGAGGGAAACAATAAAAAGGCCATTACTCGAGTAAAAGTTAGAAGTAATCAAGAATAAATTTGCTTAGATGTGTTTAGGTTTTACGGTTACATATTTACAGGTATTTTGATAGCTCTTATTGAACTTACTACAGGGAAAACAACTCTGTGTTAGGAATCTGAAACTCTTTGATATCATTTCCCAATTAAATAATTATGTTTATAACTCGGGTTTTTGATAGAAAAAGGTTTCTTAGGGCATAATTATCACATTATAGCACAGATTGCAAAGCTAAAGTGACCATATTTTTCAAAGCAGAAATAAGGACACATGGCTTGAAAAATTATATTTGAATTTGGAGATTTATTTGTATAAAAGATTACAGTTTGTGTATGTAGCAAATTAAATTTGATATTGCACTTAACGGCTCTTTTGAAAATTTTTATGAAGTCAGGACTGCCACAGAAAAATCTAAAATCTATGTTTGGCTAAAGGATTCACTAACAGGCTGTTAAAAATAAATAAAAGAGCCTACCCTAGTTTTTCACAGCAATCTATTCATGTGAACAGTGTTTCATATGTGGTGTGCTGGCTGTGTTCCGAACCTTGGGTTTGCAGCTAGCTAGCAACCTGGGACAAATCACTTAGCTTCTAAGCAGTTTTGTCTCCTCGTATGTACAATAAAACTGTTGAACTATGTGGTCCATTGTATCCCCAACATTTTGCGACTCTTTAGGTGTCTGAAAAGACCTCTACTCACTCACCAACTCCAAGCCAGGATACAGCTGCTTAACTACCAGAAACTACAGGCCTGGGTCCACATCTAATCTGGCATTAATATCTGTCCTGGTAGGTTTTAAAACAAGTTATTGTGCCAATGTGAGTTCATATAACCATGCACTGATGGCTAGCAGTTTAACTTAATTTGATTTTTGACATATTGATTTAATCTGTCTGAATTTCAAACCTTTTGCCTGCTCTCACATCTAATTTTCATATGTTCCATAACCCACTTGTATCATGGCTGTCTGAGCTGATCTCTGACAGCTAAGCAATCCATCATGCTTTCTCATCTCCCAGGTTTGGCTAACGTCTGGGATGCTTGCTTTAATACCTTAGGCTGTCTTTTTGCAACACTCAGGTTTATTAAATCTTGGGTGTCTATATGAACATTTCAGAAACAGCTATCTCATCTTTTATTAATTATTCCAAAACAAATCTACAATGGGGGGGGGGTTGTTTTCTGGAAACACCCTGAAAATAAAGTTGATGTTTAGGCAACTGGTTTACCAGGGATATGACATTTTTTTTCTTCCTCCAGAGTTGCCAAGCATCAATCCACATCTAAAAATTAAGAAATAGAAGTCATCACCATTTATCTTCATAAACAGTAATATTTCTCATTTTGCTTATGAACAACATAAAGGGATAAAAAGAACTATTTTTGTTATGCACTGCCTATGTTTACATTTAATACAAAGCCTATCTATAAAACGTCACTAGCAACCAGTCTGTCCTTCCTCATTGGCCAACTTTGGGGCTGTCATTTATCCCCTAATGTTCTCGGGGGGTTGAATGCAACCTGTATCCACATCAAAATCTTCGATACTTAAGGCCCTCTCCTGAGTTACAACGTAATCAACAGATGTCAAGGGAATTACAGAATCATTTCCAAATTTATCGTGACAGAATACAAAGATAACATCCTTAGACAAGGGAGAAAAGCATATTTGAGAAGGAAGGGAAACATTCTGTCAATGAAAGCAAGGAGGTGTGCAAAGTACACTTGGTTGCATAAGGGGTTGCAAATGTCCAAAGGCTTTGGAACCCAGTTACAGATGCTTGGCGGTCTTCACAGATGGGGTGCCCATCACGAATGGTGAAAGATCTGTCTCCTTCCAGCATCCTCCTCCACAAAATGGTTCACAGGAGACTTCATGGTGGTGGGAACACAATAAAGAGCTAACCTTCCACACCGGGCTTGGTGACGTCAGCACACTATATGTTCCCTTTAGTGTTGTTCTATACGAGCATCAAATGGCTAAAAATCATCAGTAACCACTTAAAGGGTAGGTTCCCAGGGCTCCCTCATTCCTGGACAATGTCATGCTGCCGTAGACAAAAGGAAGATATTCTTTAGCTCTAAGAACTCAAGTGAAATCTTGGAAGACATTTGATCAAGTATCTTGTGTGCTCCTGATGGATGAGATGTAGATACAAAAGATACATCATGTTTTAAAATTAGATTTTACAGCGGTACACCAGAAAATACTGGTGCATAAGTAAATGAAAGCTTGGTGACAAGTTTCTAATGAAAGTGAGGCCTCCTGACTCTGTCCTCTGGTGTGATCAGCTTTAAGTTGCACATGTCACACAACTGAGAGTGAAAGGGAATATGCCATATAATCTGCCAAATTAAAAAAAAAAAAAAGTCAATATGATGGAAAGCCAATTTGATGGAATTTCATAAAATTTATTCAACAGATTTAAACATAAAGCCAGTGTTTGCATTTAAGCAATCAATCAGCAAAGGAGAACTTGAAGAAGGTCTATCTATACAGTAGCTTTTCTGAACAATACTTTGACTCTTCCTTTGTGTGAAAGCTCAATATGCTCTAAAAGTGTAAGGCGTTTGGTAAAACAAAGAGCTGTTGAAAACATCCATGTGAAAGCAGAATTAGAATGTCCAGAAAACAGGTGGTATAAGCTCCACTGTCCTCCTCTCCACTAGTCAACCACCCCTGTGGTTGAATTTTCTGATGGAAACTCTATTTCACTCTAAAATTTAAAGCCACGTTCTCCCACACTACAAAGCAGAATAAAACCCTGTTTCTATTTGCAGCCAAAACATCGTTTTTCATTGGTCTATCATTTCATCTCTAGCTGTTTAGTTTGGCTTTTTCATGACTCATATATTAAATGTGTTCTTCTTTAGTAGACTTTTGCCTTTTTTAAAAAGAAATTGTTTTCTCCAGCAGATGTTAAAAACCAACGGAAGAGGAATTTAAATATACAAAGTATTTTCTTCCCAACTTCGGATCTTCTCTATCAAAAATGAGAAAAAGTCCAATTTAAGAAAGAGGGTATTATCCTGGGTCAGTTACTCATCCATTGCGATTGCTATTGAACTGAAATACCTCTTAGCTTCATTTGAGGGTGAACGAATGTTAATGAAACTTTATTGAGAATCTATTGAATTGATTGCATTATAATATACGGTTGAGGGAACAAGCTTAAAAAAAAAATCTGGGTTTGAATCCTGATTCTGCCACACGCAGCTCAGCTCAGGCACGTTCCTTACATTCTCCAAATCTGTCACTAGTGTAAAGATTAAAATATAATATACAGTATGTGCAAAGTGCTGAGTACAATGCTTCACAGAGGGCCAAGAAACAACACTACCATGTCGTTGTTATTCATATTCTGATTACTGCCATTAGTGTTACTATTACTTACTCACTTTTATATACTGGAAGACTGAGTTTTAGGTGTGGAATCTAGCAATCAGTTTTGCTGTTTATTTCTGCATGTATTACGAGTTTCACTTAATCTAGAGTCTTCCTAACAGGGAAGATGTAAATAAACAACTGCTTATGGGTAGAACACAGGGCAATTTTATCAGTCAGTTAGAAGCTTGACCAGCCATGATTTATAGAGAAACAAAATGAGCCACACAGCCTATATCCAAATTTAGGGAGTCCTAACGTTGTTATTCATTCATTCACACACAAAGATTTATGGTAATGTACAGAGGAAAAATGATCAGTGTCATACCAGAAACATTAATAATATGCTCAGGGAATAGAGCAGATGGAGGAGGGATTTTGTTGGCCGACGAAGGTGAAAATTGTAATGGACTGAGAGTACAATCTGGTTTCTAAAATTATTCTTGGGTTACTTTCACACTGAACCTCCCTTCCACCCACTGCGCCCTCTGTCTCCACTCCAGTCCTTACATTTTTATGGGATTGACTTTTAAACATTTATCAGTGTCCCATGCAGTTTTAAAAAGTAATCATATGAGGCATAGTAATGGAAACTGCAAGCATAGGACTGGAGTTGAGTGAGGCAGGAGCCTGTTAGAGTTTGTCCAGAGAAAGCCAACAAGCAGGGAAATGGATCTGTAAACCACATCCTGTAAGGCACAGCTAAATGAAATAGAAGCATTAATCCTGGAAAAGAGAAGGCTTCGGGGAAGCCATGATTGATGTCTTTGTTTAGGTGAAGTGTTCTTGTGTGAAAGAAGGTTTAGATATATTCTATGTAAATCCAGAAATGTGAATTAGAACCATGGGAAAGAGTGACAGAAAAATAGATTTTCTACTAATGTAAGAAACTCATTGATAGTGTGTAGGTATCTGACCATGACTTCCTCCTGAGGACGTGGACTTATTTCAACTAAGAGACGTGACACAGAGGAGAGAAAATTCTGGCACTAGCTGGGGAGGGAGAAATGAACTAGACAACTTCCACAGCCTGTTCACACACCGCCTACGGAATATCTAAAACAATGGAACATTTCCCTTTAAGAGAAAACCTAATTAATTGTGCACAGTGTTTTGAAAACTTAATTGCAATGTACATCTCTTATTTTCATATCTGTAAGCAAAGGAGAAGCAGAAGTTTCTTCTACTTGATGGCTTGACCTTCCTTGGAGAGTTTAGTTTAAATGACAACAAAATGGAAGCCTCTGACTCCTCCCCACACATTGAAATGAAGAGGAGTAAGAAAAAAATAATATTTCAATATTTCAACTTTTGAACCATAGAGTAGGGTGTCTGACATTATAGGAATGCAATACACAGCTCCGTTTCCCCAGGAGCCTTTGTTTTCACTGCTTCCTACAAGTAATGGAGAGTGTTATTCCAAGATGAAGAACAGTGATGTCTTATTCGTAAGCTGTGCCTTCCAGACTGTCTCAACTCACTTCCCACATCGGGGGGAAGTGAGGTGGGGCGGGGAGGAAGGATAACAAACACAAGGTTTTACTTTGTTTGGAAGGGTCTTTTTCCAAGAGGAAATTCAGTAGCTGAAGTTTAGAAAAACTCTCCAGAGCAGATCAACAGGCAGACCCAGATGCTCCTTAAATGCATTGACTACTACAATATTGTCATTTGCCTCCCTTAGCTTTTCCATCACTTGCCTCTCACTGCTAGACTATTGATTTTGATAGAAAAACACTGAGTTGGTGAGATGAGGTTATTGAGGTGAGAGTAACTTCACAAAGACTGCTTCTTCACATGCGAACATCTGCCATGGCTAATCTAGTGACAACTGGATGTCCCATTTGGACCACCGTGGTCTTCACTTTGAGTCCACTCTAACAGATGTATTCACAATGACATCTAGGTGACTGGGATATATGAAAAGATGTGGGCTGGGAGAATAAGAATTCCTGTGTGAGTTAGAAAACCTGGGTTCATGTCCCCTCCATCCATAATCTTGGCTGAGTCAGACTGAGGTGTTTTTTTTTTTCAGGTGGTAAAACAATGTAATAGCTAGACATTTACACCCCTCACAAAGTGATAACCCTCTTCCCCCAATCTACTATCCCTCTGACATCATATATAGCTGTTAGAATTCCACTGACTCTATTCCCTAATCTGTACTCCACATCCTGTGACTATATATATATATATATAAAATTATAGTTGATAGTCATTATTATTCAGCTTCAGCTTCAGGTGTATAGTGCAGGGATCAGGCATCTACTCCGTTCATGAAATGGTCTCCCTAATAAGACAAGTGTCCATCGGATACCCTATAAAATCTTTACAATACATGCTGGTGAGGATGTGGAGTAAAGAGATCCCTCGTACACTGCTGATGGGATTGCAGATTGGTGCAACCACTATGGAAATCAGTATGGAGGTATCTCAAAAAACTGGAAATGGAACTACCTTATGACCCAGCAATTTCACTCTTAGATATCCACCCAAATAAATCCAAAACACTAATTCTAAAAATATATGCACCCCTATGTTTATTGCAGCACTACATACAATAGCCAAGACATGGAAACAACCAAAATGCCCATCAGTAGACGACTGGATTAAGAAACTGTGGTATGTTTATACAATGGAGTATTACTCAGCCATAAAGAAGAATGAAATCTTACCATTTCCAACGATATGGAAGGACCTAGAGGGTATTATGCTAAGTGAAACAAGTCAGACAGAGAAGGACAAATACCATATGATCCCACTTATATGTGGAATCTAAAGAACAGAATAAATGAGCAAACTAATCAGAAACAGTCTCAGAGATACGGAGAAAAAAATGAGGGTTGCTAGGAGGGAGGGGGTGACAATGAGGGAGAAGGTGAGAGGATTAGACAATTTGACTGAGGTTTCTCATCGGCCACACACAGTAAGGAAAATCCTCCCATGGGATAACTGCGAGGACTAACCACCAGTAGTTCTATTATAGTTAGAAAATCATTTCAAGAATCATCCGCTAAGTTACGCAGACTTCAATATATGCAAATACAAAAGAAAGCAAACATTTATTTCCACAAGCATTATTAAATTATGACATATTAGGGGTCATTAACAATCAGCAGGCAAGGTGCTGGGTTCTGCCAGTCTGATATTCCAAACAATCAAAAATAATATCCGTGGGGCAATTAATTTCCTGCACATTGATTATTTCCATCTCCACTAACAAGTAGGGCTAAACCAAGCAAAATTAAACAGCACAGCAAGAAACTAAGGACAGCCCACTTGTAAGGGAGGGTCTGTAATGCTGAGAGACGAACGGCATCTCTTAGGTTACTGGAGGAGCGTGGAAGTTATTCCAGCACCCCAAGTCATATCTCGAGAACTTAGCTCTGCTTGGAAATTATCTTTACATCAACCATATCTGCCCCTACATACATAAATTCATGCTTGTTTCACACTGAGGAATTAAGACCCAGGCAGATTGTCCAAACCAAACAGCCAGTATTGACAAGCAGTCGGGACCAGGGACTTCGGATTAGTTCAATGTACTTAATACTCTCCGGGGCTTAAATGGTTGTTCAGCACTCCTGGAATTGGAGCAAATGTGATTGCTGTTAATTCAACAAGTTACACAGCAAACTGCAAACCTGCCATTTTTGTGTTCGTTTGCAGAACTACTTATTAATTATACATTAGTCAACAAATGTATTAAATCTGTTGTAAAAAGTTTAGCCACAATTCTAACCCTTCCTTCCTTCGTGTAGCCCTTAATCTGTCAGACGTGTAGTAAATATCCACCAAACCTACCAGGCAATGTATTAGGTTTTAATAGGGTCACAAAGAGAAATCAGACCTAGGTCCTGTTCTTAAAGTGCTCAAAAGATATAAATTAATAAATAAACAAATAAGAGAGAGAGAGAGGTGCTGGTAAATGCGTAACAATCAGTGTTCTAGGGGAAGAGGGTGAAAAAGCTCTGATTTGTAGCATTCGCCAGTTCCCCTGGTGTAAAGACTCCTCCCATGCCTCATTTCAATCTGCCAACACGCCATCACTGAACCTGAGGTTGGGGAGATATGTGAAAGCCTGTCTACGCTGGCTTATATTTATATATTTATTTATATTTATATACACACGTATGTCAAAGAACTAAGCAGTGGAACTATGGTTGATTTTTGTTCTTCTTTATACTGTTTTTTTGTGTTTTTTTTCATTTTCAGCATCCAACCTTTTTTTATATCAAGAGAAAAATACCCAGTACGAGTAGCAAGATCCTTATCCCCCCACATCAGCTTTTCTCGGTAATCCTGACATTACTAGCATTACCTGAGGAGTAGAGAGACTGAAACATTGTGAAGGCACACCAGATTTAGCTTTAAAACCACTGGTCCTGCTAGAACTAAGAAATGAAATGCTATACAGAGTACCTGCTTAACGTCTCAGAGGCATTGTAAGACTTCGTTTAGCACTGTGCCTTCTTGAGCCCCATTTTTATATGACTCTCTGTATCCTATGAAATATATTTACAGAGTATACGCCCACCCCACATTCTGCATTATATCAAACATTTAGTCATACAAGGTATGTGGGAAAATGGGAGGAAAGTGGGAACAAAGAGAAAGATGGTCTCTGAAGTATAAGAAGCCTGGCAAGAATGTTATTGCTTCTGCCAAACCCCCCTAGATGGGATGCAATGAGATGCCATCTGTTTGATTTTGCAGTTAATTTTCAACAGTGTCTGCAGCTGGAATCAATGGTTCCTCCTTCAGTTTTCTTAACATACAGATGCATTTTGCTTTAGAACCGAACAGCTTTGCCTCATCCCAGAAACCCGCCCCTTTCTCTTTTTTTTAACTTGTGACTATATAAACTATTAAGCCTGTAATCTTAAAAAACATTGATATTTATAATCATTTTTTATGTAAAGAAATGGAAGTTTTGTGGTGGGAAAATAAAACGCCTTCTCGCTTGCATGTTTTAACATTTGCAAAGCACTTCCACATGTGTTATCATATATAATTGTCACAAGAATCCTCTGAAGTGGCTGTTCCTTGCACCTCTATGTGTGAGGAAAAAGAGGACCCGGAACTTACAGATGCCCTCAAGTTCACAAAGCCACAGAGGAGAGCCAGATTCCATATCCCAATCCAGTAAAAGTTGCCTCTTATAGTTTGGAAAACACAGGATTTGAAGTTAAGCAGACGATTTCACATCCTAACACCACCATTTTCCATCTATGTGTTCTTAGGTTAAACCCTGTTCCTTTCTGGGCCTCATTTCCCCCATTTGGAGAACGGGAGAACAGGACTGTTAGGAAAATCAAACTTGGCATAAGGTAGGTTCTCAAAATATCCGCCTCCCCTTTTCTCCCTTCTCTATCCATTCTTCATTTCCTCTGCCTCTTTTTCCTGTAACACCTTTGTTTTACAAACACATTAATTTTGTTTCTCACCCTGAGTTGTCAGGCCTCCCACTTCATCAGTGAGAGATTTAATAGTCATTTGATGTACAGTGTGTGTGTGATACACAGTATATTTATGTAGCAAAAATTAGCCCAGAGACAATTGGTAAATCAAGGTATAATGTCAGCGCAACATGGAAGCCCCGTTGGTTCATGCACAAATTTTCTTACTACTCCATTACATGTTGAGCTACCATGATGTAACAACTGAACATAAAGTACACACACAGCCAGGTGCAGCAGGCCATGCGAGAATGCAGTATTGGCCACGGCTCACTCTGGCTAAATGCTAGGTTTCAAAACGGAATATACATACTGAGAGTTAGCTGTAAATCTGTGGATCCTCCAATCTTAGCAGTGTGCTGATAAAGGCACATTATTGTCATCCCTGATTCTGTGTCCCCTGACACTTCTCATAAATGACCTTGTACCTAAGAATTGTTCAATAAACATTTGTTAAACTAAATTGAACAGCATGCATAATTAAAGTCAGAAATTCTCAATTAAGTTGTTTAAAAGAAACTAGAATTATTCCTCGAGCGCAAATGGATTGTTTTTAAAATAAAACAAGAAACATATATTTTAAATAAAAGTTGAGTCCTATTACAGATAAAAAATAAAAGGCGTTGGATATAGTTGTTGATGAGGTTAGAATTCGATTTGGTTCTAAGTGACAGAATACCCAAATTACAATATCTTAAAGATATAAGTAGGGCAGTGAAAATACTCTGTATGATTTTATAATGATGGATATATCTCATGAGGTACTTGTACAAACCCACCAATGTACCACAAACCCTAAAGTAAACCATGGACTGTAGGTGGTTAGGATGTGTCAGTGTAGGTTATTCCTTGTTAACACTGTACCACTCTGGTGAGTAATGTTGATAAAGGGGGAGGTTATGGAGAAGTAGGGGGTATATAGGAAATGTCGGTGCCTTCCTCTCAATTTTGTTGTAAACCTAAAACTGCTCTAAAAAAATAAAATCTTTTTTTTTTAAAAGAAGAAGAAATAAGCTAATTTTTCTAGAACATAAAAGTTTATGTAGGAAGGTCAGGTCGACTTGCTGCTTCTGTAATCATCAGGGATCCAGGTTGATTCCTTTTTGGTGTTCTGCCATCCACAACCCTCAGCTTCCATATCCAGGCCAAAATGACTGAATTCCAGCCAGCAAAAATGAGAAAAAAACAAAGAGAAAAGTATATATCCCCCTTTTTAAAGGACACTTTCAAGACACCTTATGTACCTCTTCTGTTTGCATCACTTTGGCCAGAATATATCACATGGTAATACCTAGCGGCTTGGGAGCCTGGGAAATACAATCTTTATTCCAGGGGCCATGAGCCTAGATGAAAATGCAGAGTGCTATTACTACAGAAAAAGAGGAAAAGAAATATCAAGGACAGAGAGCTTACCACAGTTTTATAAAGTGACAGTGAGCTTTGATTCAAATTAATATGGCACAAGTAAATTAATTAGTTTCTGATAAACTTTCAGAGTAAGAACAGCACAAGAGTTTTACGAATGTAATACAATGCTAATTAATGGGGAGAGCTGGGATCTTCTTCCAACAGATAAACTGCTTCTGAGTGAAGCCATTAAAACTCCCATCCCAAATAACTTACACTTAATAGTAAGTCTTAATGCTAAGGCATCTTCAAATCAGTCGAAATAAATGTTATGAAAAGAATAAACAACTGCATAAAACCAAGACTTACGAGGAAAAGAGAGATTCATTTAAACTTACCTTTCTACACTCACTTAAAAGGATAGTACCTTTCCTGGTTTTAATCAAACAAATCTCTCTTTTTACATGCAGAATAGACTGAATACTCTATATTCACTACTATTGTCCAAACCTGAACACATTGGGAATAAAAGGGCAAAGAGACTAAATAAAAGTCAAAGAGAGACAATTTCTAATTTCTAATTTTGACAGCATATGGGATATTTTTTTTTAAGCATTGAGATTTTATTCTAACTAAAAACCTGGATGCTAAAGACAGAAAAGACTTTAAAGATCTCCAATGATTATAAAGCTAGCTCAGAAATCAAAACAAAAATAAAATTTTGGTTAGACAGAAATGTAAGTGGTCATCCAGTCCTCGGGTCAAAACCATTCCTGAGAAAAATTTAATCTGTCTTTAAAAACTCATGGTTTCTCCCAAGAAGGTATGCAAATAAGTACATGAAAAGATGCTCAATCGTTAGAGAAATGCAAATCAAAACCACAATGAGACAGTACTTTATTAGAATAACTATTACCAAAAATAACAACTGTTGGTGAGGATATGGAGAATTGTAACCCTTGCACGCTGCTGGTGGGAATGTAAAATGGTATAGCAACTATGAAAAATGGTGTTGAGGTTCTTCAAAGAATTAAAAATACAATTACCATATAATTCAACAATTCCAATTCTGAAATTGAAAGTAGGGACACAACAGGTATTTGTATAGCCATGTTCGTAGCAGCAGTACTAAGTGTCCATTAATGGATGAATGAATAAACAAAATATATATACATATATATGTAGATATATACGTATATATGTGTATACATATATACGTGTATACATATATACGTATACATATATACGTATATATATATATACACATATATACATATATATATATACATATATATATATATATACACACACACACACATACAATGGAATATTATTCGAACTTATAAAGGAAGGAAATTCTGACACATGCAATAACATGGATGAGCCGTGCGGACATTATCCTCAGTGAAATAAACCAGTCACAAAAAGACAAATGCTACGTCATTCCACTTATATGAGTTAACCAGAGTCGTGAAATTCATAGAGACAGAAAGTGGAATCGTGGTTGCCAAAGGCTGAGGGAAGAAGAATGGGAAATTGTTGTTTAATGGATAGAGTTTCAGTTCGGGAAGGTAAAAAAGTTCTGGAGATGGATGGTGGTGATAGTTGCACAACAATATGAATGTCCTTACTGCCACTGAACTGTATACTTAAAAATGTTTAAAATGGTAAATTTTATGTTATGTGTGTTTTACCACAACAACAAAATAGAGAAGTAGAAAGAATGATATACCCATTTGAGCAAATATGAAAAAAAAACTGAAAAGCGCATAGAGTATGAGGTGTCATTATTTTGAGGATCCAAGACAAGTAATAAAGTAATAATCATTTCATTTACCTTTATTTTCCTTAAAAGAACCCTATGTACATACTAAAGAATTTATATCTTAAATGATGTGTTTTCTGAGATTTGCTTCAAACTAGTCAACTGTGGGATGGCAGAAGAGGGGAAGTATAAATAAAACAATATTTGCCCACAGTTAATAACTGTTGACACTATGTGATAGGTACATGAAGGACTTTTATATTATTTTCTTTACTCTTGTATTTGTTTGAATTGTGCCATAATTAAACACTTCTAAATACTACTTATGGTACCTTTACAATATGAAACAGTTCTAAACAAAATTATCAAGAGCCAATGAAGAGCAGCAAATTCTAAAATATATGTAAGAAAGAAAAATTTTAAAGGGAAGTGCTCCTCAGATAGCATCACTTCCATTTATAGGGACATGCAGTTCCTTTTTTTCTGGGCTTTGAGAAGTAATAGTTAACATATATTGAATGTTTCCTACTTATCCAGGCTTTACATGCACTATTTATATAACCCTCATAATAACCCATTATTATTCTTATCCCCATTTTACAGATGAGAAAACTGAGACTCAAAGAGGCAAAGCAATTTGATTCAAGTTCACACATATTAAGTCAATTTTAATCAGGAGTCTGATTTCAAAGCCTTAAGTTTAACAAATACTCTCTCTAATTATAGGAGTATTTCTTTCCCCTTTCTTGCTAGCTAAGGACGGCCTCTTCAGTCCTGAGTTGCCAGAATTGGGGGTGCATGACTAAGGGCCTATGGCAGGAGACATCTGTTTTTTTTAAGGAATAAGATCAACACCTTTGCCTCACCTGTGTCAGTAAAGCCCTGAGGATTTTCAACATTAGCTTATCTCGATTTAGTTCATTTATTGAGCACTTATTAAGTGTCAGAGGCTGTAAGACCTTGGGCACTGTGCTAGGTGCTTCTAACTGCAAATAGAAGCTACAGATCAACATAATATTTATTTTAGAAATCAGATGACTCAACAATAAATAAATTTTCATGTCACCCAGTTCTTCACTTTTCATGGCGTGAATCACCCTACGATAAGTTGTTTGACATCTGACTGTGCCACTGTAAAAAAGCTCCATGAGGGCTCAACCCTGTTTGCCTTGTCTACAATTCTGTCCCCAGTACCTACCACAGTGCTCGATCAGAACCAAGGCTCAATGTATATGTTGTGGGCAGAGCTGAATTCTGAGTTCCCCAGCCATTCACTAATTTAACTGGAAGCAACACGGTGAAGGGTCTTTGGACCAAGCATTCTCTCATTTGTTCATTCATTCATCCACCTGTACATTCATGCACTCAATGTTCAGGGACACATACTACGGCCATTTTTCCAGGTGCTGGGAACACAGCAGTAAAAGACAGGTATGTCCACTATCGAGTTCACCAGCTCTGCCACTAATCCTGAGCCATCTCGGGCAGTCGTTCAGTTGGCATGAGTCATGGGTTTCACCTTTCTTATTGGAAAAATAGGATACCGTGTTTCCCCAAAAATAAGACCTAGCCAATCAGCTCTAATGAGTCTTGTGGAGCAAAAATTAATATAAGACTGGGTATTATATTATATTATATTATATTATATTATATTATTATATTATTATATTATTATATTAAAGACCGGGTCTTATATTACAGTAAAATAAGACTGGGTCCTATATTAATTTTTGCTCCAAAAGACGCATTAGAGCTGATTGTCCGGCTAGGTCTTATTTTTGGGGAAACACGGTACTAGTAACCAACATGCAACATTATTTAAGGAAAACAGGTAATATACACAAACGACCTGACTCAGGGTAAGTACAACAATAAATGGCAACTATTCTAATTAACAATAAACCAAAAGTCAAAACACAAAATACGAACTGTAAGTGAGAGCAAGTGACAAAAGGTATTAATTTCCAGAGGAAATGCCATCTAGAAAAGTTCGAGAGATAATATTAAAAATAATGTGTTCTCTCTATGTGGTACTTAATTTTCTTCAATGTGCTTTGGTATACATCATCTTAAATATTACAGGTGAAAATTTGCCTTAGAATTCTGTACTAGAGAAAAACATTCCAATAAACCAGTTTGTCTGACATTCAAAAGCTTTGTGTGATCAAAAAAGGTCGTATACATTTACACTGCTCTTGGCACCGTCTAGCAATTACCAAACAGGGGAAATCATGTCAGTTGAACTTCTGAATGGCCTACATCGATGGGACATTCAACAAGCAGAAGATTTGTCAGGAAGATTTTCGCAAAATTTATTCTTGCAAGGAGTTTTGGTAATTTCCACAGTTCCCAAAGAGTCCTTAAGTATTATTTGTCAATCATTCTCAATCAGGCATTTTTACTTGTATTTCATTTCACCATCTCCATGAAGTAAAGTAGTCTCTAAGAGAAGTTAAGAACCCTGCCCATGCTCACACAGCTGGTCAGGGGTGGAGATGGAATCCACACCCAGCTCTTCTCACTTGAAGGCCCTGTCCATCCGTCACTACTACTTCCCTGTGGGCTGTTTGCCTTCCTTTCAACACTTGGAGACATAAGAAAAAAAAGTGAGCTTAAAAAAAAAATGGATTCTTATACCCCAAGTTTAAATTCTCAGCAAAGATTCCAACTACTTTAAATCCCTTTTATCTAGAAGCTCCTGATTTTCCTGCAGTTTGGGTAGGCACTGGAAAGGCTAAGATGCAGCTCTGAGATGTCGCAAGATAAAAATGAGCTGAAATACTTTCACTACCAGCAAATTATCTGAGGCCCTGGTATATTCGTGGTATATGCAGGTTCTGTCCTACTGAAAGACAGCCTCTATATCTGACCTTGGAAAAGCCACCCTCTTCAGACCACTGATATTTTCCGTAGGAGGAAAAAATAAACTGAGTAGACAGTTGATGTCATTTATGATATCTACCATCTCCTTATGAGGCTATTGTCTTCCTTTGAAAGCATACTTCTGTTTTATTCTTTTAAAAAACCATGTGTTGAGCCCTCCTTTGATGCAACCACTGTCTGCTAAGTGCCAAGCTAAGTACACCATATTCTTTTATCTCTTGTCTTGGGTTTGATGCTAGTGACAAATACATTAGTCACAAGCCCCATAAGACTATATAAACTTAAATTTAAATTAATTAAGATTATCATCAAACAGCTCTATGAAGGAAACACTTTGATTGTCCATCATTTTGTAGGTAAGGAGTCTGAAGTGAAAGAAGTTAGGTTGCTAACTCACAACCGCACAGCTAAACAGTGGCAGAGCCAAGAATTAAAATCAAGAGAGAACCACATGATTTCAACGATATGTGGTATATAAAGCAAAATCAACAAAAGAACAAGACAAACAAATGAGAAACAAAAACTCATAGACACAGACAATAGTTTAGTGGTTACCAGAGGGTAAGGGGGTTGGGGGTGGGAGATGAGGGTAAGGGGGATCAAATATATGGTAATGGAAGGAGAACTGAATCTGGGTGGTGAACACACAATGGGATTTATAGATGATGTAATACAGAATTGTACACCTGAAATCTATGTAATTTCACTAACAATTGTCACCCCAATAAATTAAAAAAAAAAAAAAGACAGCCAAAAAAAAAAAAAGAGTGCCCAGCTGCAGTGCACATGCTTCTCCACTTCAGCACAATAACTCCTTAAGAAAACTTGCTAATCATCAGAAAAGACCTAAAATAAGAAGACTCCTAGATTTGTTCTTAAGAACTAGGCTACTATCTCAAAGCTGTCATTTTCCTGTATATTTTTGCAGAAGACAAAATAACAACTATGTCTAGAGATGGGCCCCTTACCCAAAATAATTTTCCAGCCTAGATCAGGTGGCAGTTTTAATGGAGCTGGAATGAAGTTCATGATTGCCTTTTAGAGTCTCAATGTCCTGAGAACTTTGTTACTTGAATAAGAAACAAGACAAAGGGAATTTTAAAAAGAGTAAGTTACATTTTTATATTGTCTTGGCCAATGACAGAGAGAGAAGCAGGACCCTTTTTTTTTTCCCTAAGGAACTGGGTACCCACTTCATCATTTACAATGAGTTTATAATTAGATTGATATTTTGTAAGATAGAAGCCTTTGTAACCCTGACATTTAAATGCTTCCTTTTCACTTGCTATGAAAGCAGGAGCAAGGGCCAATTATTTGTGTCACTTATTTTCCACAATCTTGTTTTCAAGAAGACAACATTTATTAAGTCACTACCAACTGTCCAAATCCAAAATATTTCCATTTTCTCTGCAATGATCACACTCCATCACCCACACTGCCTAAAAATACCTTGATTTCCATCATTTGGTAGAACCACAAGGCTATTAAGAAGGCACTAAAATCCTGATAGAACTTATTTGCTGTACATCTGCATTTTCCTCTGATCAATTAGATTTGGGTAGGTCGGAGGTGAAAAATGAAGAAAATAAAATTCAAGCCACAAGTCTTTATCTTTCCCATGAAAAGCAATTACAAACAACGACTGGTGAGGAAAAACTCAACAATGGAAGGCTTTTCTGCTCTGAACTCAAGTTAATTATTACCCCAAATTCATCACTAAATTATTACTCATAAAATGACTCTGTATACTTCTCAGTGAAAATATAATAGATGATGGTCCTATTCCATCTCAAAACACGTCACTATTTGTGTCACTAAGGGAAAAAGGTTTACATTCAATTCAGACAGATTAAATTCACATTTATAGTAGATAACATCCCTTGTCCAGAAAGGTGCTTTTGAATAATATAATTTACAATAGACACTCCATTTTGGAATTTTTCAGAAATGGTAAGACATTTCTCCTTCTCCAATGCCTGCATCCCATCCAACACTCTCATTTAGATTTCTGAGAGAGTTAGATTTCTGAGAGAGTTTACCTATTCAAGAAGGTTGAATAGGTAAATGCTGTGCTTTCCTCCTCCCGTGACCACATCAAAATTACAAGTAAATTATAGAACAATCAACCTGAAGAACCATATGAAGTCTAGCTGAACAGAAGTCCTATAAATAAGGATATAAAGAAGCCACATGGAGACTGATAGGAGGGTGATAGACGCAAAAACCGGCTGGCCCCACACCTGCATGTGGCAGTTCAGATTCAGGAGGAATATCTCAGATACAGAGGTCAGCCATGAGGAGCAAGGGGTCCCATCCCCACAACAGGCTCCCAGCCTGGAACACCAGTGCTAGGAAGAAGAGCCCCCACAACATCTGGGAAAAGACATTTCATGCAAATGGAAATAACAACATCAAAAAAAGCTGGGTAGCAACATTCATTCAGACAAAATAGACTTTAAAACAAAGGCTATAATAAGAGACAAAGAAGGACATTACATAATGACAAAGGGATCAATCCAACAAGAGTATATAGTCCTTGTAAACATTTATGCATGCAACATAGGAGCACCTAAATACATAAAGCAAATATTGACTGACACAAAGGGAGAGATGGACAGAAATACAATCATGGTAGGGAACTTTAATACACCATTGACATCAATGGATAGATCATCCCAACAAACACTCAACAAGAAAACAGTAGCTTTAAATGCCATATTAGACCAGCATTTCATCCTGAAGCAGCAGAACATACATTTTCTTTCAAATGCACATGGGCTATCTCCCAGGAAAGACCACATGTTAGCCCACAATGTAAGCCTCAATGAATTTAAGAAGACTGAAGTCATAGCAAATGTCTTCTCTGACCACAATGGTATGAAACTAGAAATCAATTATAAGAATAAAACTGAAAAACACAAACATATGGAAGCTAAATAACATGATACTAAATAATGAATGGGTTAAAAATGAAATCAAGGAAGAAATCAAAAGATACCTTGAGATAAATTAAAATGAAAACATAATGACCCCAAATCTATGGGACACATATAAAGCAGTCCTAAGAAAGAAATTCATAAAAATACAGGCCTACCTCAAGAAACAAGAAAAATTTCAAATAACAATCTATACTTACACTAAAAGAAATAAGAAAAAGAACAGCAAACAAAACCTAAAGTGAGTAGAAGGAAGGAAATAATAAAGATCACAGTGGAAATAACTGAAATAGAGTCTAAATGAACAATACAAAAGATCAATGAAAACAAGAGCTGGTTCTTTAAAATGACAAACAAAATTGACAAACCTTTAACCAGACTCATCAAGAAAAAAAGAGAGAGGACCCAAATCAATAACATCAGAAACGAAAAATAAAAAGTGACAACTGACACTATAGAAATACAAAATATTTAAGAAAATACTATGAACAACTATACTCCAACAAATGGGACATTCTGGAAGAAATAGATAAATGCCTAGAAACATACAGTCTTCCAAGACTGAATCAAGAAGATACAGAAAATCTGAACACACTGATTACTACTAACAAAATTGAATCAGTAATCAAAAAAACTCCCAAAAAACAGAAGTTCTACACCAGATGGCTTCACAAGTGCATTTTACCAAACACTCAAACAGGAATTAACACCTATTCTTCTCAAACTATTCCAGAAAATTCAAGAGGAGGGAAGGCTCCCAAGCTCAGGCCACTATTACTCTCATTCCAAAGCCAGACAAAGACACATTACACACACACACACACACACACACACACACACACACACACACACACACAAAACTATAGGTCAATAGCCTTGAAGAACATGGATGCAAAAAATCCCCAACAAAATATTAGCAACCTAAATTTAGCAATACATTAGAATAATTATATACCATGATCAAATGGGATTTATTCCTGGGATGCAAGGTTGGTTCAATATCCACAAATCAATTAACATAATATACCACATAAACAAAATGAAGGATAAAAGTCATATGATCAAATCAATAGATGCACAAAAAACATTTGAAAAAATCGAGCATCCATTTATGATAAAAACTCTCTGCAAAGTGGGAAAGAGGGATCATATCTCAACATAATAAAGGCTATATATGACAAACCCACAGCTAACATCATACTCAACAGGGAAAAGCTAAAATCATTTTCCTTAAGATCAGGAACAAGAAAAGGATGTCCTTTCACCACGTTTATTCTACATACTATAGGAAATCCTAGGCACAACAATCAAACAAGAAATAAAGGCATCCAAATTGGAAAGAAAAAAGGTCATTATTTGCAGATGACATGATACTATATAGAAAGAACTCTAAATATTCCACCAAAAAATTACTGGAACTGATCAATGAATTGAGGAAAGCAGCAGGACACAAAATTAATATTAAGAAATCAGTTGCATTTTTATACACCAATAATGAACTATCAGAAAGAGAAATTAAGAAAACGATCCCATTTATAATTGCATCAGAAAGATTACCTAGGAATAAATTTAACTAAGGAGGTAAAAGACCCATACTTGGAAAACTATAAGACACTGAAAGAAGAAATTGAAGCAGATACAAATAATTGGAAGCATATGCCAGGCTCCTGGATGGGAAGAATTAACATCATTAAAATGTCCATACTACCCAAAGCAATCTACAGCTTCAATGCAATCCCTATCAAAATACCAATGGTATTTTTCACAGAACTGGAACAAATAATCCTAAAGTTTATGTGGAATCACAAAAGAACCAGAATAGTGCCAGCAATCTTGAGAAAGAACAAAGTTAGGGGTATCACAATACCTGATATCAAGCTATACTACAAGGCTGTAGTAATCAAAACAGCATGGTACTGGCATAAAAATAAGACACATAGATGGATGGAACAGAATAGAGAGCCCAGAAATAAACCCATGCTTATGGTCAATTAATCTATGACAAAGGAGGCAAGAATACACAGTGGCATAAAAACAGTCTATTCAATGAATGGTGTTGGGAAAATTGGACAGAAACACGCAAAAAAACTGAAATTAGACCATCTTCTTACACAATATACCATGTTTCCCCGAAAATAAGACCGGGTCTTATATTAGTTTTTGCTCCAAAAAACACATTAGGGCTTATGTTCAGAGGATGTAATCCTGAAAAATCATGCTAGGGCTTATTTTCCGGTTCAGTCTTATTTTCGGGGAAACACAGTACAAGAATAAACACAAAATGGATTAAAACTTAAATGTAAGATCCAAAACCATAAAACTCCTAGAAAGAAACATAAGCAGTAAACTCTCTGATATTGAGCTGAGTAATATTTTTTTCTGCTATGTCACCTCAGGCAAGGGAAACAAAAGAAAAAACAAATAAATGGGACTACATCAAATTAAAAAGTTTTTTTTCATCAACAAAACAACGAAACAGAAAGACAATCTATCAAATAAGAGGAGATATTCGCCAATGATACATGCAATAAGGGGTTAATATCCAAAATTTATTTTTTAAAAAACCCTCATACAACTCAACACTAAAAAAACAAACAATCCAATTGAAAAATGGGCAGAGGACCTGAATAGACATTTCTCCAAAGAGGACATACAGATGGCCAATAGACATATGAAAAGATGCTCAGTGTCACTAATCATCACAGAAATGCAAATTAAAACCACAATGAGCTATCACCTCACACCTGTCAGAATGTCTAACATCAACATATTAACAAACAACCAGTACTGAATGTCAACTGTAATTGAAAAATTAAAAAAAAATAAGAAATCTGAAGGCTAAAGGCTCGGGCGTTTGAGACTATTTGCAAACATTCCTTCCTTTTCAAATGGGATTTTTTCTTGTTATCACCTGTAAATATTCTTCGCTCTACTCACACCTTAAAACCAGATGGATCAAAGGAACTAAGGCTCAACATGTCAAACGTTATTTTTTATAATGGTGTTTGATGGGGGGATATTGACAGCCTCTTGATGGACCAGATTGGACAATCCTGAAGAAACAAATGCACTGAGTTCCTGTGGAAAAATATCACCTAATGCACTACTAGGAGACGAGTAATGTCCACAGCTCAGTCTCTTCCAATGAGGAAACAAATCACTCCCTTTTCTTGCAGGTGTGTCTATTTTCACAAAACAGACGGACCTCAGAAATAAATAGATTTCAAAGACGATGCCTAGGTCAAGCCCATCAGCATTAGTGATCTTCCTACTGGACTGATAGCTGCCATTGGGCCTCCCTGTAAGAAAGGCCAGTGGTTCCATCTGGCTGGCTCTTTAAGAATAGTGCAGTCTTAATCCTTGAAGACTAACGTGTTGGACCCCATGGTATACATGGTGCCAATCTTAAAAGCACCTATCTGAGTGGCTGTGCATAAAAGTTCCTCAAACAAGGACGATATCGCTCTCTTCTCCAAAAGACATAGTTTTCTCTTCTACAACTAAAGTGAGTAGCATCTTAGGGGAAAATTGTATCTCTACTCTTAGGTATTTTTTGAGAAAAAATAAAACAAGAAGGAAGAAACTAATGGAAAGAGAGTGACTAGACAGTAGATGAAGAGAGAGGAGAGGAGAGTGAATGGGTGAGGGGAACGGGGAGGTGAGGGGAGAGGCATAGTGAACTTCACAGGTTTACTATTCCCAAAAACCTGCTTATTCCACTAAGATAGTCAATGAGGAAAACATTTTCATTTTCTTTTATGACAGCGGGAGCATAAATGGTTGCTGCAGTAATATCAAAAGTTATTGGTCATTTTGAGCATTCTTGCTCGTAAGAAGCCAGCATGCCAGCCAATTTAAAATATCGGCCCCAAGGTGCCCCAGATATTTTGTTTTTTCAAATGCAGAAATGTCAGCCTCTGGACAAAAAGTGATATATGCTGTCTAGTGGACAGTATGTTGGCCAGACAGCAAATTTGAAATGTGCCTCCCTGTACCCTGGGTTGTAGCTCTGCCGTCCTTTTCAGACAGTACCACCCCCAGGAATTTGCCCAAAGCAGACCAAGAACAAGAGTAGTGTTTGAGCCCACAACCCAAAGCAAAACTGAATTCTGAATTGTCACCTCTACAAACATTTCAGGAAGCTAGTCTGAAACCAATGTGTGTTGGAGCTAGGTGGGTCTAGTCTTAACGAAGTTAATTACTTCGAATTTCATTCTCATCAAGGCCTGTCTAAAGGGAGCCTAGGAAATCCCAGGAATAAAAGTGGTCAAGCCTCATATTTTACGAGCTTTTAAATAAGGTGTTCTCAAGTAGTACATAAAATGGCATAACCACTCTAACTCAATCACTTGCTTAAAAAAAAAAGCAGCATTGTAAATCAGAAAATTAGTAAGGCAAATTTTGTCCATACGGATTTTTTTAAGTATACCTCTGACATCAAATAAAGCCCACAGAGATTCTTCATATTAAACCAGAAAGCTACCGGCAAACATCTGAGACGTACTTGCAGGTGACAATCCCAATTGTGAGGCAGCATTACTGTCCCCTGTACTCTTCACCATGGTGGCACTCACTCTGCCTGGAAGGTCTTGTAGCTCTACCCATTGTACTTTTTTGTTCCATAACGTCACTATGGAATTCTTTATGGAAAAAAAAAAACCCTGGAATTTTCCCATTACTTGGAGGAAATATAATCCATATGATGATAATTAAAATGGAGAGATATCAGATGAACAGAAGAAATTCACGCATCCCAGCTCCCTTCTGTGTATTCCACTTTGGTACCCATTCACCGTTTCCTATCCCTCTTAGGAATGTTCTAAGTGCCATTCATAGCCTATCAAGATAAAATGGAAACAGCATATACATATCTTTAATGTGTGTAAATCATCAGAATCCTGGAAGTAAACAAGAGGTGGCTTGGGGAGGAGGAGAAATTGTTTAGTTCAGAAGCCACTTGAAAGACCTGTTCCAACAGTGAAGTAGAAGTGGAAAATGGTCATGAATCAGTAAAACAGCCATTTCTCCATGCGTTCTTTCCACTGTTATTGAATAATGTACTATAGGACTGAAAGTTCTTTTCTAAACCTTGGATTGACTTCATGATTAATAGGCATTTGTAACATAGTGCTTAATTTTTTTATGCAGGTGGAGCAGTTGAACTATCCTAATACATCTATTCAATTTATACCCCTCTCCCCCTACTTTGCTCTTCTTTGCATTAAAATTTGGCCTCTACTGAGAAGATATTGAGTGATAGAAATGAGATAGATATACGATAGAAAACACAGACAAAATGGTCACATGAAATCCATTTGTCACATCGTCTGTGTACATGGACATGGACCATTAGACTTGGTAACTATCAAATGATAACCAAGGACACTGTTTCTTTATATAAACTATGT
The DNA here is from genome assembly GCF_057876585.1 of Rhinolophus sinicus. NCBI lineage: Eukaryota > Metazoa > Chordata > Mammalia > Chiroptera > Rhinolophidae > Rhinolophus > Rhinolophus sinicus. Next base: position 51,084,108 of record NC_142506.1, read on the forward strand.
GCTACTTATTTATACATTATTACTTATATCACAAACAAAACAAATAGTATATGCTTAGAGAGTAAAAGGATAAACAGGCAATCCATAGTTAAGCTTTATGAGTAAAATTTGCTGAACTGAGTTATTTTTTCCAATAACAATTTATCAAGGAAATCTTTTCTAAAAGTAAATTATATGTTTCATTAACCCTAAACAAAGAGCTAATGAAAGGAGGTCAAAATAAGTAGCACAAGCAGTTCTAAACTTAACCAAATAGCAACATCTAAAAGAATGAGGCATTACATTCTCTCCCTGAAGTCATCACAGTCTATTAATTTACAAGCATCACCAATAGCAATTTGTTGCTATACATTTTATACACTAAATTGAAAATTATCAACATGAAGCTCAGATACACTAAATAACCCAATAACTATTTCTAAAACTCCTAGCTTTGTTTTTCATTTATTCAAATGATAATTGGCTAAATAACACACACAGACTGATGTCATATTAAGTTTGTTCCTAATCAAGATTAATTAGTTGTCTGATCAATTCAAGCCCACTTTTATGAGGAAACAGAGAGAGAATGTAGTGTTTAACCTAACTAACAAAAGTAGCTGACTACTGTAATTTTGCATCCAAAAGTCCAACTCGCCACATTGCACACACCTATAAGATAGAATTTATAATTCTCACATCTTGCCTGTTACAAAATTCTGTCATACCAAACAATAAAAAAAATAATAAATGATTTTAAAACACACACCTGCCCCCAAATAGTTCTTCTCAGAACCAACTCTATATAGAATGGGCAAATAGCCAGTAATTTCAATCAGTGTAGAAAAACAGTAGTAATAATTTAGGCTCAAGTAGGTTATTTTCTTGCTTTATCCAATTGGGATGCTTTAAGACTAAAATAGACAACTCATCTCCTTTTTTTTTGCCTATCGTACTGTGTTGTTCTAGAATCACATAAAACTGCATCCACAAGTACACAATTTAGTACTGTCTCTAAGGCTAGAAAAATAAACAGCTAGTATTGGTCAAGATGCCCATGTATCTTCACATTAAAGCAATAACAGCAGTCCCTGACACACATATTCAGCACCACCTTTTAAAGATTCTGGGCCACATATAAGGAAAGTTTTGACTAATTATAAGTCAAGGTGGTACATTGCTTTTCATCTTTGTTCATAACCAGTCTTGATCCTCTAGCTGCAAGAACAAATGCAAATTCATCCTGACTGTTCCATGGGGTCACGCTAATCCAAGTCTTTAAAATTTTTCTTGGTTTCAAGGTACAATTTCCTTTTTACCATTGTTAATGGTAGCTGAAGAAATCTTGCCCAATAAGCACCACAGATAATATGCTAAAGAAAAAGTAATACCAGAACAAAATGCAATAGAAATGATTGGTACAAAAGTTAAATAAAAAATACAGTATCCTCAATTTTAGTACTACTGTTGATTATAACCAGAATGAAGTTACCTAAGCAACCACTCTGAAGCATGCACAATATTCAAATGTATCTTTATTATAATGGCTCAATATCTAAAAGTTTGTTGCTGATAGTCTTGTTATAAAATGCATAAGCTGCCAGACCAGTTTGTGGCAAAACAAAAAAACAAAAAACAAACACCAAAAACAAACAAACAAACAAACAAAAAACCTCTGGAATATAAAGATTTATTTTATGGACATACGGCACTAGAACATAAACACCCATAAGCAGAATTATAAAAGTAACACAAAGTAAAAAAATAATTTAGGCTAAGATAAAAACAAAAAACAAAAAAACCTAGAATTGTTTGGTTGGGAGCAAAATCATTAAATCACCCAGGCATTCACAGGCACATTCACTCTTGCCACAAAACTGCAAAGTGGTCTATTTTCATTTCTAATGTTATAAGTCTATATTATTATTATAACCTAAATGCTAAGGGATAGTACAAGGTAAAGCTTCTAAAAATGATTAAGGATGCTATAAAATCACCTGCATAACAAACGAAATATGTGGGATGCTCCAACGTGCGGCTGTTGGCTGACCGCAGATTAAACTCTGTCAAATCAGCAGGGAGACATGTGAGTGCAGAGCCGACTGGTCTCACCACTGCACTGTGTGTGCACACTTGGGAATATCAGATGGTCCTCACGTACAGTGTGCAGTCATGGGTGATTTGGGGAATCCACCAGGCCAGAAAGTTGACATATACTTTGACTTGGGGGAGGGGGGGTAGCAAGGAAGTCAGAAGTTTCCCCTTTTTCCAAGAAAGTAAAGAAATTCTTACCTTTCTGTACACCAGCATGTTGGGTGATTCATCTGCCACCCCGTTGCTGGTCTGCCCATAGTTATTCCCTTGGGCCATGTCACCCACACTTGGTTCGCTCTGGGGTACAGGAATTATCAGTCTGTGCTGCAAAGGGTGAGAGGAACTTCAGTGAGGTCCGAATGGTAGTGGGTAAGGGGGTTCACTCTCTCGATTCACCTTCACCATCCATAACACCCACCTCACATGGAGCCCGCTTATACGCTGGGGCTGGTTGGAGGAAAGGGCACAAGAATAGATTCTTTTTTTAAAGAATTTAGACCTACATTACCCCCAGGGAACTGTAAGAAACGACAACCTTTTAGTTAAAATAGTCACTTGGCTCTAGTTTTAAATGGAATTGATTTTCTGAATACTCGTGTTAAAAAGTGTTTGGTGCTCACCGGACAAAAAGCCCCACGGTGACCATTTTCATACTACAGAGAGTTCTATTCTCTCCCAATGTTTGCGTGTCCACTTGATGTTTCCCCAAAAGGGCGACACCCTGTGCAGCACACTTTTCCCCAGGTGTCTGTCTAGTTTCTCTGCAGGCAGTCGCCTCAGCGATGCCCATTCCTCGCGCCATTCTCCAGCACTTGTTTCCTCTTCATTCCCCTGGGACTTCCACACACAGCCAGGGGAGCTTCTCCTACTCTCACCTGCCTGCGCGGCTAGCCACGGGCTCCTCTCCTCTCTCCCCACTTTGCTTCGGAAGTCAGGACGCAATCCTGCCCAATCTTCGCAAGAAGGCACCAGAATATATCCCGGCGACAAGAACGGGTGGGAGTTCAACCCTTCAGGCAATTACCTTGGTCACCATGGGGAGCAACCTAACTGAGAAGCCTCCGAGCAACCAGCCAAAGAGAAGAAAACAAGCAAGCCCCAGCTCCCTTGCTTGGCTCTCCCGGCAGCAGCAAATGGCAGGCAAGCCTGTGCCCCGCGCCGCGGCCGCGGCCAGAGCCGGGCAGCAGTTTCAGCACCGTGGACCGCGGCATGAGCGCAGCGCCCACAGCTCCGCTGGGGCGCAGGGCTCCTGGGGGTGGCCGCGCAGCTCAGGGGAAAGGGTGGGTGCAGGGCGGGGGCCTGGAGGTGTGGGGTGGCGCTGCCTCCTCCCCTCCCACCTCCCCTATTTACCTCCTTGGCCAAGGTCACGGCCCCACGGCTTCTCCCTTCCCGGGCAGGCTGGAGTGCAGGCGGTGTCAGCTAGCGGCAAGCAAAGCAGCAGAGCAGGACAGCTTCATCACACTTGGCGGATGCGGAACCCACGCCGCTCCGGCTCCGCCGCTCAGGCGACCGCCACCCTCGCCGCCGCCGTGCACAGGCGGCTCCGGCAGCCTGCCGCTCGCGCCCGCTCCCCCGGCCGCCTGGTCGGCTCGCTCCCTCCTCCGCTTCTCCTTCTGGGCGCTGGGACCAGCCGAGTGCGCGCGGGAGCCGAGAAGCCCAGCCCGTGCGCGCGACTGGGAGGAGGGAGGAGGGGGCAGTCACGTGGGACTGGGGCGTCCAAAGGTGTCGGCTCCGCTGAGCTCGGCGCGGCGCGGCCACCCTGCCCGGGCCTCCCGCGCCTCCCCACCCTCTCGCCCCTGCGGAGACTAGCCCGCCCGCCCAAGTGTGCGCGCTGTTGAAGGCCTGGAGGTCCGAGCTCCACGCAGAGTGTCAGCCGGAAGGGAGGAAGGCCGACGGACGGATGAGCGGGCGGGTGGGTGGATGGAGCCCAGTGCAGCCAGCAGGTTTCATCACGTGCCTGATGACTCCCTGGCAGTACGAGGGAAGCGGCGGACTGATTACCGTTATACTTAAATAACGAGAATGCAGAGATGCTGAGACGTCCTAGGAGAGAAAGAAACGGCCAGGACCAAGTGAGTCATTCAGTTTCCTCCCAAGTTGGAGAAACGGGAAATGATTTGGAGACTGCCAACTTGAGGTGAAAAATCCTGCCACCTGTGAATTGGAAGGGCCACCCCCCATGCCCGGTTTCTCCCTTTGACAGAAGGTGCTCAGAGGAACTTCCTCTTACCCACTACTCCCATCCTCTCTAGCAATTTGCAAAGGGGGTCTGGGGTGCTGGTCCCCCAGAATTATCCTCCAGGTTGCTGCCACTAACTCTTCTGTAAGGATTACACTGACCTGGTAGGGAGTAATCAGTTTTATTCCAGTGACAGTAAAGAAGCTTGTGTCTGGCTTTCCGGAGCGGGGTTGGGAAGCTATAAAAATCTGAAGGTCTCCTTCCTCAATTGGGCAGTTGTCGGGGAAAGACAGAAGATAAGGAAGCCGGTCCCTTCTTAACCGCCAGGTCTAAACAAACGAGAACTTGCCCCTGGACAGGACAGCTATTCCAACCAAACACAGGAGCCCTGGACCAATGCATTTCCCCAGCCCCGCCCAGACCCTGTCAGGTATCACTCAAAACACTCTCCTCTGTTCTAAATACTATAGGGAAAGAATTACTATCCCAAATACGTTACACACACCCTAGTCTGACCCATCTCTCACTCTTCCCCAATTCCTAAAATATTTCCATTGTATGCTCTGGAAATTATGATCCTTTTCAGCAAAATCGCCATTGTTTTTTTTCAACTTCTCTGAATATTTCCTTAACATTCTTGCTCTAGCCAAAAGTGACCTTTCCTCCTGCAGCCCCTCTCTCCCCCTTTGCACCATTTACTCTTGGGAAGTTGCTGTGCATTGGATTAGCAAATTTGGAAAGAATAACTGGGTGTGCTCACTCAGTTTGACCGTTTCCTCTTAAGGAGGAACTGCTTGAAGGAAGCAGGTTTTCTTCTTTGCATCTCTAGAGAGAAGTTCTATGCCTTAGGGGACCCTGCCCTAGTTCAGCACTAAAGGATCATTCTCATTAATCAACACACAGAATAGAACCAACTTTATCTATTTTATGCATGGTGTGTAAAAAAAAATGCCCTGCTGCTCAGGAATCCATCCATCCATCACATAGATATGATATTATATCTATATACAGATATGTATGTGCAGAAAATTTCCCGTGATACACTTTCCATTTATTACTGCCCTGTTTTACAACCAAAATTTTTCTTTTACACCAGAAACTACCTCTCTTCTCATTCTATCTTGAACTTCTTCCATTCTGGCAATGACCTTCATGTGGTAACCAATGGTCCATTCTCAGTTATCACATGAACTGACTTTTCAATAGAAGTCCAAGTTGATGCCCCTCGCCGTCTGGGAAACTCTACATTTGGTTACCAGGACACTAGTCATTATTATTTCTCTTCTACATTACAGTTGTTCTTTCTCAGCCTCATTGCTTGTTCCTCTTTAGCTTTTTCACCCCTAAATTTTGGGAGTACCTCTAATCTCAATTGTTGGGCCTCTTTTTCTCTTCAGTTTATGTGCACTCTCTAGGTGAGTTAATGCAGACTCATACCTTTAAAAGATACTTAAATACTAGTAACTCTCAAATGGATACCTTTAACCTAGACCCATCCCCTGAAATCCAGTCTGTCAATTGCCGACTTCATATCTCTGCTTGAATATCTGATTGCTGTCTGATTCAGTTTCATAATAACAGAGACATTGTCTATTTAGTTTGCAGCTACATCTATCAGGCATAGTACAGTTTGGGGCCCACAATAGATACAAGTTAACTAAATGATGGTGTGTGTAACAACAATAATATAAGTAATTTTTATTTTTTTGGAATACATTGTTTACATTATTATCTCAGTCAATCCTTACTAAAACTCTGCATAGGTGGTTATAATTGTTATCTCTTTTATGTCAATCAGAAAATTAAGTACACTGGCCAGTACAACCCACATAACCAACAGTGGCTGTGGTGGATTGTGCTGTCAACTTGATTAGCTAGAACTACGTTTTCCTGTATGCCAGTGAGTAGAACTGGCCAAAGGAGGAATTTGTGCAACGTTGGGAAGTCAGAGGGAGCCAGCACTTATTCTTCTCTGAAGGTCTTTGTAGTTTGTTGTGGTGTGACACACAGTCCTGGAAAGTTCTAGCATGTTCTTGCTCTCCCCCACTCCACAACCAGATCTTTTTCCAAATCCCCAGCCCTGCTGAGCAACAATAGCCCCACACTCGTCACAAAAACCTTCATGTGGACCTAAAAGGCAGTGCCATGCAAAGACCACAGCTTCCAATGACTTCTCTACCAGCTTTCTGTCATCGTCCCCGCCGGCACTATGTGGGCCTGGCTTACCAGACTCCCTTGTAAGCTTCAACCTGCCCGTCCACACAAGGCCTCTGGGAGTCTGGTAGTGCTTTTTCTCAGATTTTTCAGTTCCTCCTTCTGGAAAATAACTTCCCGCACAATTGCATAAGTTCTTATTCCCCTAGTACACCTTTACTCCATTATACTCATAGTGGTTCTACCTCCCTGACTGTGTGGCTGGTAGAGTTCAAATCTCAGTCCTCATTATGCTTTCCACTATTCCACAAGAAATGCAAGTTAGGGAGATAAAACCTTGAAACCCATAACTACAAAACGTACAAAACTGGATGATAGAAAGTATGTGAACTGATGGAAGGGAAGCTTGACATTCAAACTGGGCTTTTCAAGGACTGATAGGATATCTACATGTGGAGATGATGAAGGGAAGGGTTTCTAGTAAGACACAAAAGCAAGAAATTCTGAACCCCATTAGGAAAATTACTAGTAGTAAAACCACCATTTATTGGATTTCTACTATCTCTAAACACATTTAAAAATCTTCTCTCCATTTCTAACAAATTTACTCTACAAAGTATGTAAAGAAACCAATGTTCCAGGGAGGAAACTTTACCATGATCACATGCCTTCTAAACATCAGAGCCTGGATTCAAACATACCTCTGTGTGACTCCAAAGCCTTATGAAAAAATTATGCAAAAATGACTCCTAGCAACAGTATGAGTTCAACAAAATCCACAGACCTCCCACCAAGATGTGTCTTATTCTATTCCGTCTCATCTCTCTTCCCACTTGCCATCCCTCCACATACCTAACTCTACACCTTTCTCTCTGGGCAGTTATGACTCAAGATTATTTATGTCTACTTACTAGGACCAGGCAAATACACGGAGAAAGATTCCAGGAATAGCATATTTCACCATTTCTTCTAACGTTATTGTTAAACCTCATTAGACAACTCAGAATTTGTGTTACTGTGTATTGGAAACAAAATTATGTCTATCACCTTAACATTTCTAGGACTCACATTTTTCACATATAAACTGAGGAAATTAGGCCAGAGGTCATCTCTCAAAACTCATCTGGATCTTAGAATATAAGATTTGGACCTGTTTTCTTTTGTACTTTCCTCCTATGTAATGGGGACTTTGTATTGTAAACAGCAAAAACAGCATGGATATTGTGGGATTTTCTTTTTGTTTCTTTCTTTCCCAAAATATGTAAATATGTGATTCTCAGCTGTCATCATTCAAAACCTTTTTTTAAAAAATCATTTTCCTTGTAGACCCTATATTTTATGATATTTTTGTCAAATAAATCAAATTGGAAATGTAATAATGCATTCATTTTTCATTCCAGACAGAACTCAGTAGCAGGTAAAAACTGTTACTCCACCAAATAAATATAATTCCACCCAAACAATGACGTTTAAGGTTTGTTATTGTTGCTGTTAATTTCAGCAGTCTTATCTTGGAAAAATTAAAATTTTATTTATTTTTTTGAAATACTGAAAATAGTTGTGTTAGTTTGCTATAACAAAGGATCATAAACTGAGTAGCTTAAACAACAGAAATTGACCATCTCCCTATTCTGGAGGCTGCAAGTCCAAAAAGGTGTGGGCAGGACTGGTTCCTTCTGAGGGCTCTGAGGGAAGGAGGTGTTCCGGGATGCTCTCCTTGGCTCGTAGATGACCACCTCTCCCTGTGTCTCTTCAAAGATAGCATCTTCCACGTTTGTCTCTGCATCCAGATTTCCCCTTTGTATAAGACACCAGTCATAGTGGATCTGGGCTCACTCTAATGACCTCATTTTAACTCAGTTACCTCTGTAAAGACCCTATCTCCAAATAAGGGATGAGGAGTTAGGACTCCGCCATAATCTTTTTTTTTTTTTTTTTTTTGGGGGGGGTGAAGAGGGAGGGCATGATTTTAACCATAACAATAGTGTTTATTTTTATAAATCGTTAAGGGTTCAGGAACCCCAAATTGTGAACTATTGTAGTAGGTTTGCTTTTCCCTCCTGTCATTCAACAGTGATTGATTGATTGATTGATTGATTGATTGATTGATTGCATGTGAAACGTTCTCCTATTTCTATAAAGAACATAAAGAAATAAAAAAGGCGACTTTTGCCCTCAAGGAGTTTCCAGTCTAGTTCACAAGATAAAATTCTTCCATTTTTCTCACAACTCACATCCAATCCAATCAGCAAATCTTATTGGTTCTACCTGCAAAATACTACACCTAGAATCTGGTCACTTCACACCATTTCCTCCACTTTCACCCTGATTTGAGTCACAATTTAATCTCTCCTGAATGAAGGCAATGGCCTTATAATTGGTTTCTCTGTTTCCATCCATTCCCATCTCTGTCTATTCTCTAAACAGAGGCCAGTGATCACTTTAAACGTAAGTCATGTCACTTCTTTTCTTAAAATCCTCCAAAGTAAAAGACATTGTCAAAAGGCCTATGAGGCCCTCTTCATCTGACATCAGGTTACCTCTTCTGCCCTCAGTTAGTGCTAGTCTCCTGCTCACTCTCTCTGCACCAGGCACACTGCCCTCCTTGATTGGTCAAACATCCCAGGCATGCAACCCCCAAGAATATTTGTGCTGGCTGTTCCCCTTGCCTTGAATGCTCTTCCCTCAGATTTCACTCCCTTTCTTTCTTCAATTCTTTACTCACACGGCACCTTCTCAATGCAACCTTCTCCATATACCTCATTTAAAATTGTGTACTCCCTGCATTCCCCTCCCTCTTACACTGCTTTATTTGCTTTACAGAACATTTATCACCTTCGTACACACTGTACAACTTACTCACGGACTATGTTTGCTGCTGTCTCTCCTAGAAGAAATTAGGTTCTGTGAGCTCAGGGGCGTCTCCTCTTCTGTTCACTGCTGTATCCCCAGGGTCTAGAACAGGATCTGACGTGTGGTTGGCACCCAATAATTAAAAGCTGATTTACTCAGTGAATGTCCATGACCATGATTCCGTTTGAAGACTAGGTGTACTAGAATAACCCAGTCTACAACTCTGAACAAAACTGAATTAGCATCAAGGAAATGATCTGCTCTTCGAATCTGTTTCCTATGTGTCATAAAAGGGAAGAATAATTTCTTTTCCCACCACACGCCCACTTCAGAGAGGAATGCTTTGAGAATTAATTAAATGGTAACATGGAGAAAGCATTTTGAATTTCAAAGAGAAAGCATTTGATTAATTTGAGGCTTTTATTGTCTGAAAGAATTGTAAGCCACACAGGGGCAAGTGCAAAGATGAGAACAATGTTGAAGGAATCACGCTTTTCACAATACTACATTGGCATTTTATGGGATAATTGATTTGCGATTGATATAAGCAGGGTGAAAAAAAGCAAAGTGGTTTGAGAAATCTTACCCCAAATGACAGGTTTTTAAAAATACCTCCTTCTGTGTAGTCAATTCTCGATTATTTATAGTACAATACCCTCATTAATGAATTTTCTTTCACTTTTCCATACTTTTGTCCATTTTATGACCACTTTCCTTCTAATTAGAATTCCTGTATCAGTGTCAGAGGGCTGGCAAAGAAAAAAAATAAAAAACTAAAATTTCTCCTCATCAGGAGTTTATTCCTCTCTCCTTCCTGTTGAAATCTTGAAATCCTGATCTAGATTATTTCCAAAATGGCACAATTTTTACATTTATACACTTTTCAATTATTTAGAAAATTAGTTGAGCACATATTATGAGCATAATGTTGGGAAGGAATAAGAAAGCGTTGAGACTTTGTTCCTGCCCTTTGGGCATAGTAGAACAGGACAGGAGAAAGAAACAGAGCATCTGAGTTTTAGCTCTGACTCTACTACTTAATATCTAGCTTACATTGGGCAAGTGACTTGGCCATTCTAAGCCTCAGTTTCCTGAAATGTAAAGCAAAACTCATATTATCTGCTTTCTCTTGCTCTATTGTGCAAATCTTTTTATTCCAAGGCAAATGAAGTCTTTAGGAAGACAGTCTATAGCAATCATATTACCCCTATCAGAAGAAGAAGTATTTCTGCTGGTCAGATACCAGGGGCAGCTGTAGCTACAGGAATTGAAAACAATCCAATAAACAGGCAGTGTATGCTATCTAGAATGTAGTGAAAACCAGGTGACAGAAACAGAATGGCATAACAAGAGATCAAAGAAAGTGCCCCCGCACGAGGCCTACGCGTGGCAAGAACAGGCCATATCTGGACAGGGCTGGTGTTGGAATGTAAGGGAGCAGAGGCCAATCAGCTGGATGGGGGTCAATTTGGTCCAGACCCCAGAAGGTGGGAAAACACAGAAAACCTCATTTCTTATTTGGTTTCCAAATTCATAGCCTCGAACAGTCTTCAAACTGAAAATGATCGAAGACATGATTAGAGCAATAAAATGATAAAAATGAAAGGGATAACTCTCAAATAACAAATGAAGAAACTGGGCTTCAGTAAAATGAACTTATTTTCTCAAGGTCACACAGCTCAGCAGAGTTAAAGCCAGGACTTACACCCCAGTCTTTAGATTCCAAATGTGATGCTTCTCACATTATATGATGTTGATCTTAAGAGACAACCGAGACTCGGGATAAGGAAAAAATAGTAAAAGGGCACTCGATTGTTTTAAAGAGTGTCTCCAGAGCCCAGGCAGTTCCAGTCACTGGCACTAAGAGAATTTGGAAATGAAATTCTCAGCAACTTTTAAGGCCTGGTAGAGAAAAGATGATAACAAAATAGAGCCAATCTGCAGAAATAAGAGAGAAGATAAATGTACAAACTGAACTGGTACCCAGAGCCTGTCCATAGTAAAATTCTATAATAGAATTCAACAAATGTTCATACAACACACCAGGCATCGTGCTAGTCTCTGCTGATGAGGAGACATTTCCCAAGACAAGAGTCTGGCAGAAGATAAGAGAGATGGGCAAATCACTGTACTGTGATGTGTTTAGTGCATGTGCATACAGCATGTTAGGAAAGCACAGAGATGAGAGTTGAGGACATTTTATCATGGTCTTTAAACGTGGTAAGGATCCCCCAAATGGACAGAGAGGAGGGACAGCAAAGCAGCATTTCAGGTGGGTGGGGTAACGTGTGCTGAATTTCAGAAACATGAATATAGACAAATGTTTGGTACAGCTGGTTTCAAAGAGAGGGAGTGACGTTGGTGGAAATGAAGCTGGTGTATAAACTGGGGCCAGACTGTGAAGAACCTACCACCCAGACAGCGAACTTTGGGCTTTAAGCAATCAGAAAGTGGGTGAGTTTGGAAAACTTAAAGAGAAAAGTGGTTATCACAAGAAGCCGATCACATATCAAGCAGTCTAGCCTCATCCCGCTGTATGGTCTCTAGACTGCCAGGTGGGGGCTATCGGAGAGCAATGTATATTATTCAGCAAGGCATCTGACAGTTTCTTTTGTGATAGCCTTGCAAACATGATGGTAAGATGGGGGCTCGAACTGGATTCCTAACAGACTGAATAAGGTCAGCAAAAAGAGCACTGATTAGTTAATCAGGACACACCAGAAAGGAGGATCCCATAGGAAAGATTCAGAGTTCTGACCTTAGAATTTCCATGTTCTAACTGAGCTTGTGTACAGTGACTCAAGTAAAGGCACACAGAGCACACTCACCAAATTTATAAAAGGCACAAAGCTGTGAAGAATCGCTAATGCATTAAACAACGGGAGGGGGACCCAAGAAGATCAAGGCAGGCTGAAGAGACAGATGGACTGAACTAAACAAGATGAAATTTAGCACAGATATAAATGAAGCCTAATCTCTAGATGAGAGTGTTGGATTAGCACTAAATACAAGATGAATAAAATATGACTGCATATCAGTTCAAATAAAAGAGACACTTGGATTTGTTTGCTTTGTTTGCAGTGGAAAGCAAACTCAGTATTGCACAAAAAAAGCACACCTCCGTCAAAAAAAAGATAATGTAATCTCAAAGTGCATAGTTAGAAATATAATGGTGACATATTGACCGAATGAATGGAAGGATTAGAAACTGGGGCTGTCACAGCACTGCTCCGTGCAGACACAACTAGAATGTTCTAGATATCACCTACCAAGGACACAGACCTCCAGAATCAACCTTCCTTTACTCCCTTGCAATCACCTCTGCTATTTAAGACCCATGAGCACTGAGGTTTTGTCCTGTTTTCACTACTTATCGCTCCCTGTTGCACACCCAGAGCCTTGGATAGTGCCAGGAACACAGCAGGAGCACAGTAGCTATTCACTGAGGGAGTGACTGACGAAGTGAATGTGGAGGAAAGAAGGAAGGATGGAGAGGTGCTCAGAGCCACCCTGATGACCAGAAGAAATCCATAAATATAATGTAGTCCATGAAAGGGCTTGAGTGGTTTGTGATAATTATCTTAAAATGTTAAAAGACTCTCATATGGAAAAAGAATCAAACCATCTTTCAAGCCCCAGACAAATTTAAATTTAATAAGTAGCAGTTTCAGGCAGATAGATTTCAGTTCAATACAAGGAAGTAGTTTCCAACAATTAGGGATGTTCAGAACAGCCATATCGAGGAGGTGAGTTGCACGTCCCTGGAGCTAAGGCCATGCTAAATGACCCCGGTCTCGGAGGTTGTTAAAGAGCTTATCGATACATTGAGGATGTTGGTCAAGGGGATCACAAATTACTTCCCATACATATTATTTAACTACAAAATTAGATGACATAGAAGGATTTGAAATGATTTTAATCTACCTTGAGACAAGATTGACATGAAATAATCGAAATGACAGATCAGAGGTCAGTTCTTTTGTTGAGTTCATTTTGGGCTCTGGTGGTACCAGGAAAGACCTCATGAAGGAGAGAAGACTTCCTGAGCTTTGAACATTGGGTAGAGTGGTTGTTGCTGAAGTGTGACTATGAGAAAAGCTGAATACCCAGAAACCTTTACTATCTATTGTCATGAGCTTGGACTTGACTACACAGTTGTCTTAAATGTATCTGCCAGTCAGCATCTCAGACGTCCTTGGAAGATGCTAATTTTATCCTGTAAGAGGGCACCTGCTCACCCAGGTGAGGATCTTACTGTGTCATTCTCTTATCCTCCTTTTCTTTGATTCTCTATCACCTCTACTTATAAATATTTTCTAGCTTTTTCAATTTACCAAACATTAGCACTACTGAATTTCTATCAACCTAACTTGTTTTTAAAAAGAAATGGCAAAATAAGAACAAAAGATGAAGAAACTGAAAGGTTGACTTAAATTACTTAATACATTCACTTCTGTAATTTATCAAAAACACATTTAAGAATTTGACCCTACAATAGTTATGTCCATCAACTTCGAGTATTATAAGAAGAATGATGCTATAAGTGAAAGACTGTATAGCAATACAGTAAAGAACTTAGAAACCTGAATTAATTTTCTCTCTGTGCTGTGTAAGTTTTCCTCTTATGGTACTTGAACCATCTCCTCTGCAGCTTTTAATCTAGTGGGCACAGGGTGTTTCCAATTCTCCTTAAATATTAGACTTTTAGGAAGGATTATTTTTCTTTCTCATCATAGGTTATTCCAGGGATAAGTTTTCAAGGTATAAAAATGAATGTTATTTAGCTTTGATTAGTAGATATTGATTAATTAGATATTTAGAAAACAAGGTTTTTCCAAGTTTCTCAGTGTAGCCTATGGCCACCCAGGAGCCAAACCCTCCCAGCACAGCAGACCGAGGCTCTCAAGCCACCTCTTCTGGTCCTTTTGGATTACTAAATACTTGTCACTGCGCTCCCCAAACACCATAGCTCTTAAATCCAGCATGTGTCTACTCCTTGATTAGTGAAAAAGGTTTCTGTTTTGGTTGCTCATGTTGAGAAAAGTTGACAACACTTGAGGCATCGGCAGAAAGAACGCTATGACTGATTAGCAACCCATGCCCTGGGTGAGGGATGCAACATTACAGGCCTTCAGACTCATCCTAACTTAAGGTTCTCCTCCCTCCTCAGACTCATATGCGATATGTATCAGATTCTATTCGACCATCTAAATACCCAATTCCCCATTCCAAAGAAGCACAAGATGGACTCCCAAACACAGCTGCCACTGTTCTATCCTGACCAAAAGCAGTGCATTCATGCTGGGAGATCCTTGAAAGAGGACCTGAAGTTCCCCACTGAGCCACTGCAGGTGGAAGGAGGTCTGGGGAGCCACCTGCAAGAACTCCTGCTGATTCCCAAGCATCTACCCCAGAAATAACAGTATTTTATCTAAGTTATTCAATCCTCTATTCATTAAGCGTCTGCACTGTGCCTGACCAGCTTCTCAATGAACGTCATAGCCCAAGTAGATGGAGGCTCATCAAGACCCAAAATAGGAACACTCAAGAGCCCCGGAGAAAGTTTCTTCCTGCTCACCTTCTTTGCCTGTCCCAGATACCTCTTTGTCCTCTGGTGACCTCATCCGGTTCAATGGCTTTAAACACCATCAATATGCTGATGACGCGTATTGCAATTGATACTACCAGTCCTGATTTTTATATTTTATATTACCAGTCCTGCGATTTATAGTACCAGTCCTGATTTATTCCCCAAGGTCCAAACTCACATTTTTAACTACTTATTTTTACATCTTCACTGAGACACTTAATATACAGTCCTATTTAAACAACTCCAAAACAGAACTCCTCGTTTCCCAGCTTACATTCCAAATTATTCCTTTCCCAGAATTCCCCATTTGAGTAAGGAGGACATTCTCTTTCCCATTACACAAGCAAAATTCTAAGATTCATTTGAGTAAGCTGTAATTCCTCCCTTTTCCTTATTCTTTTTATATAATCCATTAACAAGTCCTACAAATATATCTCAAAATAAATATCATGTTAAGATAATTCAATTCTCCCACCTCTTCTACCACCTTCTAGTCTAAGCCACCATATCATCATCACAAACCTAAACTGCTTAACTAGCCTCCTACCTAGGCTTTCTGCTTCCATTCTTAACCACCTTAATGCATCCTCCAGACAACAGTCAGAGTGATAAAATATGTAACAGATCATGATGATGCTCAGCAGCTTAAATCCTTCAATTGCTTCCTAATTCCCTTAGAATAAAATCCAAACTTCTTACTGTGTGGCCTGTAAGACCCTTACCATCTCTCCAAGTTCATTTTATGTTACAGTCACCTTTGCTCAAAACTCAAGGAGTGATCGTTTCTATCTTATACAAGCTGCTTCAGGGAATAGAAAAAGAAGACAAATCAGCTAACGTATGAATCTACTAACCTAATGTCAAAACAGGACAAGAAGAGCATGTGACAAACCAATCTCGCTTGTGATCCTAGAGTCAAGAAGTACAAAAATAATAGTTTGTTACATGTAGTATATATCAAATACATCATGTCTATATGCTACGTCATAATCTAAGGATTATCTATCTCAACATCAGAAAATCTTTTAATGTAAAACACCAGTAAATACATTAAGGGAGAAGATAATGTATGATCATTTTCAATAGATGTATATGTCATTCAGGACAGGCAAGCTATGCTATGATAACAGACAAATCCCAAAATCTCAAGTCATAAAATATGAAGGGTGTATTCCTTACTCAAGAAAAGTCCAAATTAGAAAATTAAATGTAGTATATATAAAATGTATATTACATCAGATTGAAAACAAAGAAATTAGAAAGCCATCAACTATTTCACAGCCTTGAAGTAATTACGGTCTCAAGGAAAGGGCATTGGATTAGAAGTTAGGAGACTCCAAATGTATAACTTTGGGCAAGTCATTTGACCTCAGTAGGCCTCATTTTGTACATCTGAAAAAGTGGGTGGATTCAACTAGACGATCTTTAGGTTTCATTCTAGCTCTGATGAGTCCCCTCAGCAATGAAGGTGACATGATATGGCCATCAATTTCCAGGTACACTTAGCTTGTTTTTGTGTTGTTGTTTTTGTTTTTGTTTTCTATTTTGGTCTAAGCTACTTCTATATTCCTCTTCCTCCCATTTTCTGGCCATGCTAACATAGCATCAGAAAGCATAGACTCAACATAAGTCATGCTTAGCCTCTTCTGACAAAAAGGCCCATTTCCAGTGAACTTGGCTAGGAGTGCGAGAAATAGCCTCTGTCCTAGAAAAGGTAAAGGAATTGAAAAATATTTCCCAAAACCTTATAGAGAATATAATAAAAATGTGATTATAGGGAACAGGAGGGACTAGAGTCTCCTAGGCCAGGGAAACTCTAGCCCACTTCCTTTGTATCCTGAATGTACGTCCCTCATGCACCCTCCACAAGGGTGGGTTAGTGAGTACAGAAGAGAAAGTTCAGGCTTTGGGGCTGGACTAGAATGCAGAGCCCTCTTCTACTGCATCAGAACCCTCTGTTTCCTCATCTGAAAAAGGTGAGATAATAAATCCTACCTAATAAGCCTGATGTGGGAATAACTGTGCAGTTAGTTCCTTTCTTTCCTCAATTTCTCGATACAATAGCTTTAGCCATACCTGAAGAAAACCGTGTCCTCTAAAACAACTAAAGTGAAAAGGCCCAGCGAACACAGTTAACTGGAAATAGCAAATATCAGTGTTCTCTGCTAATAGTGGTGCCATGAACAGTCTTTGAACTTGGCACCATGTCTAAGTGATGCAAAGATGATTCACAGCTGCATTTATAAAATTCATTGACCTCTTCAGAACACTAAAGATATTAACTAAATACAGGCAAAATTCCACTCAGATCATTCTTGAGTGGAAATGCCATGCTTAACCACATTTAAATTCTATAACATATTCTCATTTTTCTTTCTATGCCATGTCACCAGGTGACAGGGGGGGCTAGGTTAATGTTTAGAAAAGCTGTGTCTGTCACCAAAAATAATGACGGGGTACCATAAAGGATCACTTACAATTAAGAGGTGAGAGCGTCTGGAAAGATGGAGAACATTAGCTGCTCCTGACAGCACATTTGAAAAGGAAAAGCAGTAGGTTCTTAAAGAAAACTTGCTTAAAACGCATGGTCATCTTACCTTCTCATTAATTTAATTCATTATAATGCCACTGCTTTATTCATTTCTATAACGTGTTATCAAGGACAGCCAGAACTATTTAGTAATCTGCAGAGCCCTTTAGTGAACTAGAATTGATTAATGCCCATTGGCACTGAGAGCCATTTTGGAGTGAATGAAAAATGCACCCTTTCAGCACTCTAGAGAAATAGAATAAAAGGTCTTTATATGTGGAACAAAAGCTCTAAAAGGCCTGTACTTATAATCTCATTCCTAGCATAGTTAGACAGCAAAACCCACTGACCCTCAGTCAATATGGTGGGGTGATACTCTGTATCCTTCCATCACTGTGTGACTTATGGTGACACTGGGTTATCTGGCTTTGACTTGACACATCTGGGAGTTATTTGTTTGTCTAATCAAGACATAGCTATATCACTAAGCCTTTTTCTTCCAAGGAGCATGATTGGACTAAATTTAAAACCTATAAATTACAATTAGAAAACTAGAAAATACAAGAGAAACATATATTATTTTAAACTCATACTAGGTAAGAGAAGAAGAGAAAAAATAACATACACAAAAGTAAGAGGAAATTCCTTCAACACACAGAGAGGGCAAAAATTCTACAAATTCTGTCCCTGTAGAACAAGGAAACAAAACACCTGAAGAAGAAGAAATAGAAAAAATATACATTAAGAATAAATTGATGTGTCTTGTGAAATTACTTTCTTCCAAGTATGAGTTATCTGGCTATTTTGGTGAAAGTTATTTTGGGATATTTTTTAATCCATGAACATTATAATAAATAACATTTTGTCTTCTGAGGACAGGGAAAACGGAACAGATTTTTTTCTTGTTAATTTAAATGTGGGTCCTATTGTTTTCATCAGAAGCATACTGCATCACAATACCAGTGCATCTAATCCTTTTGTGGGGGCATGGCAGAGTACGTAGGAGTCTATATTCCAGTGTAGCTATGAAACATACCCATCCTCTCATCTTGTATTCAAATAATTTGAGTGCTACAAGAACAGAATTGAACCCGACACTCAAGTCTATGATGAGTTCTCAGTTGAGAAAATAAAAATAAAAATAGGCTTAAGAATATGAAAAATATATCTTACATAATTCATAAGACAAATGCAATTTGAAACTACACAGACAATGGCTTCAATGTAATTCCTATCAAAATCTCATCAGCCTTTTTTGGAGAAATTTATAAGCTGATCCTACAATTCATATTAAAATTCAAGAGGCCCATAATATCCAAAACAATCTTGAAAAGGGAGAACAAAGTTGGAGGACTCATACTTCTCTACCTCAATGAAACTATGAAAACCAAAATAGTGTGGCACTAGCATTAGGATAGACACATAGATCAAAGAAATATAATTAAGAGTCCCAGATGAAACCCATGCACCTATAACCAATTGATTTTTAACGAGGATGCCAAGACTGTTCAACAAAGAAATAATAGCTTCTTCAGCAAATGGTGCTGGGGCAACTAGAATCCACACACAAAAGAATGAAGTTGGACCTCTACTCACACCATTTGCAAAAAGTAACTCAAAATGGATCATAGACCTAAATGTAAGAACTCTAAAATTCTAAGGAAAAACTTAAAGAGTAAATCTTCATAATCTTGGGTTAGAGAATTGTCTTGTAGATACGACACCAAAAGTACAAGCATCAACAACAAAAATTGATATATCAGGCTTCTTGAAAATTAAAACCTCTGTGCTTTGAAGGATACCCTCAAGAAAACAAAAAGATAACCCACAGAATGGAAGAAAATATTTCAATATTATCTATCTAATAAGGGATCGGTATCCAGAATACATAAATAACTTAGAATTCAACAATAAAAGGACAAATAACCAATTAAAAAGGGGCAAAAGATATTTTGCCAAAGAAGACATACCAATGGCCAATAAGCACATGGAAAGATGCTCAACATCATTAGCATCAGGGAAATGCAAATCAAACCACAACCACCAACTTCACATCCACTAGGAGGATTGAAATAAAAGAAGACATATAACAGCAGGTGCTGGTAAAGATGTAGAAAAATTAGAATCTTTGTATACCCCTGGCAGACTCTGTCTTATGGTAACTCTATGTTTAAACTGGAAATATCACACCTACGTATTTATCCAAGAGAAATTAAAGCATAGGTCCATACAAAAACTTACATGTAAATGTTCATAGCAGCATTATTCATAATAACAAAAAAGTAGAAACAACCCAAATGTCCATCAACTGACGACTGGATAAACAAGACGTGGTATGTTCATATAATGTAGACTTATTGAGCAATGAAAAGAAACGATGCACTGACATGTGCTATAACAGAGTTCAATGTATGAACCTCGAATACGATATACTAAGTGAAAAAACCCAGCCACAAAAGGGCACATGTTATCTGATTCCATCTGAAATGTCCAAAATAGGCAAATCCATAGACACAAAAAGGACATTAGTGGTTGTCAAAGCCTAGGGGCAGGGAGAATGGGGAATGACTGATGTGAAAGGGGGCAGAGTTCCTTTCCGAGGTGATGAAAACATTCTAAAATTACGATTCTTGCGTAACTATGTGAATATACTAAATCTCACTGAATTATATACTTTCAAAGGTCAATTTTATGGTAAGTGAATGATATCCCAACATAACTGTCATTAAAACAAAACAACAACGACCAAAACCAAAACAACAGCAACACTGAGCTGTTCTTTTCCAG
Source organism: Rhinolophus sinicus (assembly GCF_057876585.1). Taxonomy (NCBI): domain Eukaryota; kingdom Metazoa; phylum Chordata; class Mammalia; order Chiroptera; family Rhinolophidae; genus Rhinolophus; species Rhinolophus sinicus. Next base: position 51,104,274 of record NC_142506.1, read on the forward strand.
CAGATTGAAAAGGATTCCAAAGCTTGGTAACATAGTGAGTTAGTAAAAATGTAGTGAAACGAGTCCTTTCACATATTGCTGGTAGGAATGTGTATGGATACACACGTCTGTGGAGGGGAAATCTGCAATGTTTACCAATATTAATATTTACCAGAATTAAATATCTGTCTTTGAGCTCAACAAGTCATCTTCAATGAATTTATCTTGCCGATAGAACTTGCACATATGTAAAACGATGTATGTTTAAGATTACTCATTGCAATAATGTTTGTAATAGTAAAATTCTGGAAATAGTCAAAATGTCCATCAATAGAGAACCAGTTAATTAAATTATGGATACCCATAAATGGAATACTATGTAGGTATAAAAAATAAAAAAATTAAAAAAGTTTGTGTACTGATATGCAAATCTCTCCAAGATAGAGTAAGTAAAAATACAGAGTATATAACATGTAAGCCCACACCAGGGTAACAATTAATTATTAAATATTCACTCCTACTTACTACCTTGTGTAAGGAATATATTTCTCTACCCTGTTGATTCTGGATTGGACCATGTGGCTTGCTTTAACCAATGGCAGGAGAAATAACCAAGTGTTATTTGCAAGCAAAGGATTGAGAGGCATCATATACTCGCAGTTTGGCGAAACCTGGAGCTCCTGCCATCTGTCATGAGAAGAACAAGCCCAGATAGAGCTGCTCTCTCAACTAGAGGCCTAGAATGAGAGACATGTGGAACAGACCTGGCTCAAACCCAGCCACATCCAGCTGGACCCAACAGAGCCACACTTGACCCACTGACCCATGAGCAAAAGTTTCTTGGGATATACCACTGACATTTTGGAGTTGTTTATTTTCACAGTAAAAGCTCCTACAAAAAGAAAAGGTAAAAAGAAATAAAATTTATTTCCTTGCATGTGCGTAAAATATATTTGCAAGTCTACACAAAAATCTAATAACATAGGTTGACCATGGGGAGATGAATTAAGTGGCTGAGTGATAGGGTAGCATAGAGGATTTCCACAGTATAACGGTTTATACATTTTTAATTGTAAACTATGAGAGTGGAATATATACTCAGAACATTACATTTAAAAAACTGTCATTTTCTGGAATTCTTCTGAATATAGGTTTTATTTATTTGAATCACCCAGAACATATGACAGAATTATTCTAAGAAGCTAACATAAGATAAGGAAAAAACAAGTGGCTACTGTAAGAGGTGGGGATTTGTGTAGCTATCTTGTGAGAAAGAGGCCTTGTGTCACAGGTCATGTGATGAGATAGTAAGATACTGGATAGCTCTCCCTTCTGTTTCCAACCTCTCCACCAACCACCAACCAGCTGTATGTCTTGTTAGTCCATTTAACTGCTTTGGGCCTAGTATCTTTATTTGTTAAATGAACAGGAGTTTTAGATGACTTCTAACACTGTAGTCGGCCAAATTTTCTTTTAATTCTATTGATGACTACTTGATTGGAAGGAAATTACCATGAAGTCCATTTTAAGTAAGGTACTAGAGCTTAAGTCAACCTGTAAAACTATTTAAGTATTTATCCTGGTGTCTAGTTGTAGGAAGATATTTTCACAGAATGAATATGTTGAGGAATTTTCCTTAGAGCAGGAATGGGTTTGTGTCACATTTTTTCCTGCAAATTTCACCGGAACTAATTACTATAAAATCATCAGAAAAACCAATGGAAATTGTGTATCTGACATACTACTTAACAGCTGATAATGAATTTTATATATGCAGATCGTTTATAAGTAACTTGTAGCTCTAGACATTTAGCAATAACAAAAAGGTTATAATCACAAGTGGACCCCAATCACGCTGACTTTTTCTTCACTCTCCAGGAGTTCTCTCATTCATTCATAGACTTCAGTACCTCAAAAACTGCGCATTAGTTTTCTCAAAGTAATAGTGTTACAATCAGACATCAACCTCAAACCAAGAGCTGTTACAGTGTCTTAGAACTATACTCTCTTCTTATAAAAGAAACCAGATAAGAATGTTTCCATTGGTTACATCGTTGGCAGGGGAATGGAAGAGAAGCAAGGAAAAATCAATTCACTTCTTTCCACTTAGAGGAAAGGAAATTGGGTGTGACACAACGCATAGCACTAGACCCATATCGCACCCCTGTGTGTAACCACAAACACAAGTTTTCATGACCAATAAGCAGAGCTAGCCTTAGATGTACTTAGAGACATTTGAAGAACTACAAAGTGTAAGGTGTTTCACCATTACAGGATTTTTCCTTTACATCATTCACCATTAAGTGTATTTATAAGATGATTACCTCTAGGAGGAGTTACCTATGGAGAACCAGGAAACCTTGGTGAATTCTCTGACAGAAGGCTTCTCTAGTTAAATTCTTGTCACTTCCCCAAAGTAATGTTCTACTGCTACGTACAAAGTCCCAAAGAATTCAATAAGATCACGTCATGAGGCTTGACTACCTAACCCTTTGTGGTACCCATCTGAGCAATTCTATATATAGATCCAAACAATTATCACTATAGTTCAAGACTATTTCATAATATAAGTGAAAAGAATGGGGTACGATACCTTTTACAGTCTGTCATTGCTTCCATGTGACAAAATTTTAAATTATTTTAATATCTATTCCATGCTGGACCTATTTCATTCTCTTTTCATTCATGACAGTTTTCTCTGAACTCAATCTGGGATTGCTTTCCTTTCTTTTTAAGTCAACTGTTTCAACATTCACACTAAGTTAAAATATCTCCCTGCTTTCTGATCTTTAGGAAAAGCAGAGGCCTTCTTGAAGACATCCCAGATCAACCTTTTCTACTTCAAGCAAGGGAAACTCAAATTTCTGTTGCCAGGGAGGACAGAGTGGCGTGCAGCAGACCCATAGTCACTAGGAAAATGTTTAGAAAACTCCAACACAAATTTGAAAATATCTGTTTAACAGCATGATACAACTGACACAGGAGAAAAGATTATAGGAGCCAAATTTTTGGAGCGTGAAATACTGCAGAAAGGTAAGCTGAAGTTTGGTACAAACTTTGCAACTAAGGGCATTTGTCAGTTCTAACTGCAAGCCAAGAGGCCAAAAATTTGGGCTTTTCCCAAGCAAGGGACCACAGCTGGAGGACAGAAATCACATAAAAGCTATGTAAGTCTCACAGGCCTAGAAAGACAATGTTGGAAACATGAAGAGGCAACATTTCAGTGAGTAGGGAAGAGTGGAAACTGAATCTGAAACTGAATTCCTCTAGGAATTACTTATTTCTGAAGCTGAATATCTTGGGAAGTTACAAACCTGAGTAGAAATGCCCGGAAATTCTCAGCAGTGCTTTCTGCAGTCTCACTGTGATGTTGATATAAGAACTAGAGATCAAGGCTTGCTAGGGGGAAGGCCGCCGGGCTCACAGAGGAAAGCACTGACAATCTATGTCATAGAATTTGGGATGAACCAGATGTAGAACCAGATGTAGACAGAGCCAAAAAGGAAACAGAGCCCTGATTCAGCACCGTGTCTGATTGGAGTAAAGTTACAAGCCCCCTCTTTATAAGCCCAGCAGAGGGAAATATTACTATAAAGCCTCTCTGGAAAAATATAACTAAGCCTATCTCTACAATTCTTCATACACAATGTCTACCTTTCAATTAAAAAAAAAAATTAGTAAGTATGCCAAGACATAGGAACATAGGCTTGTAAACCAAGAGAGGAAAAAAGACAATAAACAGACTTACAGGTGATCAAGATAGTAAGTTGGCAGGTAAGGGTTTCAAAGGAACTATGATGAGCACATTCAAGAACATAACATTAAAGAGGAAGAAAACAGATTAAAAGACGGGAACCTTCACCACACAAGTAAATTCTTTCTAAGCCTCAGTTTCCCCAGTTACAAAATGGAGAAAATAATACTCCCCTCCCCACAGGAACCTCACGGGGTTGCAGCGTGGTTTCAGTGAGATAATGCACGTGGAACACTTAGCCCAGCACATGACACATAGCTAGGGCTCAATAAATATTAGTTGTCATTAATCAAAATCAGCACTTTGCAGCGGTTCACACAAGATGCAAAATAACACTCAGTCGGACCTGTGGTTGCGTGGGGAGTACCATCTGGCAGCTTGCTTGTTATTCCCAACCAGGTCACTCGCTCTTCTGACCCTGAGGTGGGAAAAGGCCAACCTTCCATGCAAATCCTTTCAAGGGCTTGTTTGTTAAGTCCCACCTGATTGTCTGGCTGGTGGCAGTTTTCTGTGCTGTCCAACTTGTGCCAGATTCACAATTGGAGATTAAGCTCTAGCTAACTCCGGACTAAAACAGAGATGAGCAGCCTGTGCAAAGACTGTCAAGGGAAACAGCTCCAGGACCTGGGCTAGAAAAGCTGGTAACTCAGGAACCTGGCAAAGATCATCACTGAATGGAGTGGCTGGGTCTTGCCTGAAAGGCATACTGTCACCTCAGGAAATGACAATCAGGAAAGGAAGCTGGGACTGGGACCAGGAACAAAGACGAACCCTAGGGGTGGACCTCAATGATGGCAGCTTGACGTCTAATTACAGTATCTTAAGGAAAAGCACAGTGAGCCTCTGGGGAGGGAAGTTAACGTGAGGAGGTGTTTACTGAGTCATGGGATTGGGACTGAACCCACTCTAGTGGATACTCTGGGAGCACTACCAGATGCCCCTTCACAACTGAAGCACTCACTCCCCAGCCCTGGAGAGTATCAGTGCTCAGGGAATCTGCTTAAGCTGAAGAGAACCGCCTAGCCCAGTTCATACACCCTCCCTGGAAACAACCCATGTCCAATGTCTGGTCCCCAGGGAAGGGTATAAAGGCTTGACCCTCTGCCTCAAGCAGGACAACTCTGGAGGACCATCCCAGCTCCAGAGTTCCTACCGGATCAGCTGAGGTTTCCTTGGCAACTACACAGCAGGTCAGCTTCTTGATCATCCCAGTCTTGTTTCCTTCCCTCCCCCACAGGGGGTGATCCGGAGAACAGCCCAATAAAACTCCTGCATGCAAATTAACATTTTATCAGGTTTGCCAAGGAACCGATCCTAGGCACTTACTTTCCCAAGACGACGCCAGAAAGGCAGGTTTTTATCAGTCTCTTTTTACAGATGAGAAGATTAAGCAAGCAACTTCCCCAAAGTTGGTAAGTGGCAAAGCCCTGGTATTAAACCCAAGTATACAGCCCTAAAGCCTCTGGTCCTTTCTGTCCACTATCTGCCTGCAGTGAATCACAGAAATAGAGTGGACGTTAAAAATTCTCAGGACGAACAAATAGGAAGCTCACCACACTGTTACATGGGTAAGATTTCCTTTATGCTTTCCCTGCCTTCCCCAAAGCCCTATTACTATGGCTGTGGTTCCTTTTCATGTTATCTCATTCAACATGGGTTACTAAATGTTTGTTTTCTTTTATTAGCCCACTGTATGCTTAGGAACAGGCTCCGGTTCCCTGGTTGTGTTTGCCTAGCTTCTTATACGCGTCAGCCATCTGTTCCTCTCGAGGTGAATGGCATGTTTCCCCAGAGCGTTCCCTACTTTTTATTTTATTAGGGGAATCAGACTAGGTGATTCATTGTCGTCACCTTTATCCTTATCCTCCTCATCATCAATATGGAAGCACTGATTAGAAGCCTTAAGAAAGAACATGGTGGCCATCTTCATACACTTGAAATTAAGTCACGTGGTATCAGCAGCAAATTTATCATGCTTGGATTTAGAACTACAATTAAAGGGAAGCACTGTTTGCAATTCATCGATTTTTGAACCAAGAAGATCTGGATTTGATTTTCTGTTGCCGCAAGTGTTAGGTATGCAATCGATTAAGTTGCTAAACTGCTATGTGCATTCTCATCATCTGTAAAATAGAGCTAATGACAGTCATTATTTTATGTGTGTGTGAGGCTTTGCTGATATAGATATAAAGGGCTTAGCACAGTATAAGCCCTTACTGTAAGTATGGCACCTGTACACTCAGAGTTACCTGTTGATGGGTGGGATTTAAAAGGAAATAAATTTGGGCTGCTCATAAAAAAAATACTATGTGATATTTAGAGCAATTCAAAAATGAGATAAGATGAGTTTGGGGGGAAGACAGCTCGAAGAAAGTCTTGGAAGAATGCTTTTAACTTTGGATTTAAGGATGAATAACTGAGTTGGCCTCTAATATGGACAACTGGTTGTTCAATTCCATGACACTGGCTGAATAAACATATAACATGCCTTCAGGATGTTGTCTGATGTGAGCTACAAAGAGAAAACCTTAGTCCATCAACTCTCATCCCCCAGTGGTCAAAATCTTACCTTAAAGGTGGGGCCCTGTGCTGCCAGGTTGTATACACATGGGCACGTTGTGGGCCAAGAGCAGTTCTGGGTTTAGATGCATATATGAAATGCATAAAGAAATCCTACAAATGAGGAAGCAAACGTCAACTGCCAATTCAGAAAGTTGGTGAGATTCTTGAGCAGGTACTTCACAGAAAGGGATATTAAATGGCCAGTAAATTTATGAAAAAGCGTTTATAATTTTTAGTCATCACGGAAACGGAAATTTTAAAAAGCACAAAAAGACATGACTATACAACCACCAGAATGAGCAAAATTAAAAAGATGGAAAAAACAAACAAAACATATGAGTGTGGACATAAAGCAGCTCGAGCTCTCCGATACTGGTAGTGGGAATATAAATCAGTAAGATCCATTTTGAAAACCGTTTGGTCACATAATCTAAAGCTCAACATGTGCCTACTCTAACACCCAAGAATTTCATTTCTAGGTATTTACCCGAGAGAAATGCACACATGAATTCACCAAAAGACACACACAACAGAATTTGTACTTGCACTGCAGCACTAATCCTAAACCAGGGTTTCTCCACCTCAGCACTATTGACATATTGGATTGGATAACTCTTTGTTGTGGGGACTTTTTTGTGCTTTGTAGAATGGTTAGCGCATCCCTGGAATCTAATCACCAGATGCCAGTAGCATCCCCCAGTTATAACAACCAAAATGCTTCCTGATATTGCCAAATGTCCCCTGGAGGAGAAAATTATCCCCAGTTGGAAACCACTGTCATGAAATGGAAGCAATCTAAATTTCTATCAACAGTAGTATAAAAAAATAATTAGATGTCAACTATAATTTTAAAAAATAGTCATGGGGATGTGTAGTGCAGCGTGGGGAATATAGCCAGTAATGTTCTAATAGCTATGTATCGTGTTGGGTGGGTAGTAGACTTGTTGGGGTAATTACTTTGTGAGTTATGTAAATGTCTGATCACTGTGTTGTTCTGCATGTCTGAAAATAATAAAAAAGAATAAATAAGTGGGAACATATTAATTCATTACATCTCACTTCAGTGAAAATAAACTACCATTATACTTCCAACATAGATAAAATCACAAAGAATGTTGGACAAAAGGATACAGATACAATAGGGCTCATATCATAACATTCTGTATATGAAATTCGAACACAGATAAAGCTAACCTGTAATTATAGAAATCAAAATAGTGGTGAACTTTGGAGGCAAGAATAGCTTGAAAGAAGCACAAGACAGGCTTCTAAAATACAGTTGATGTTCTTGATCTCATTGTTATTATGTTTAGTATACCAAAAAGAAAAGTTTCAGAGCTGTAGATTTATGATGTTTTCACTTTTCTCTACAAATATCTGCATCATCTCAATAAAAAAATATTTCCCCAAAACAGATGTTTTATATACTTTTATTGGTTTTCTATTAGGAGATTTTTTTTTTAATTATTATTATTTTTTTAATTGTTTGAGGAACCTTCATACTATTTCCCACAGTGGCTGCACCAATCTGCAATCCCACCAACAGTGCACAAGGGTTCCCTTTTCTCCACATCCTCACCATTATTTGCTGTTTGTTGATATATTGATGATAGCCATTCTGACAGGTGTGAGGTGATATCTCATTGTTGTTTTAATTTGCATTTCTCTGATGATTAGTGATATTGAGCATCTTTTCATATGTCTGTTGGACATCTGTATGTCCTCTTTGGAGAAATGTCTATTCAGGTCCTCTGCTCATTTTTTAATTGGATTGTTTGTTTTTTTGGTGTTGAGTTGTATGAGTTCTTTATAAATTTTGTGTATTAACCCCTTAGCCACTATGGAAAACAGTTTGGAAAAAATTAAAAATAGAACTACCTTATGACCCAGCCATTCTACTTCTGGGTATTTATCCCAGGAAATCCAAAACACTAACTCAAAAAGATATATGCACTCCTATGTTCATTGCAGCGCTATTTACACAATAGCCAAGATATGGAAGCAACCCAAGAGCCCATCAATAAACATTTAAATAAAGAATCTGTGATATATATATGTGTGTGTGTGTGTGTGTGTGTATATATATATATCAGAGAGAAAGAGAGAGATTTTTTTCTAAAAAAAGAAAAAAAAGTATTTAGTCTGATACTTGCCCTAAATGGAAAAACTACAGACACATTTCTTATTGAAATACAAATTGCTTTTTTCCACTCTCCAAAACTGCATCTTATCTCTTTCACTGAATATGATCTCCGTCTCAGGCCCCTCTGCTTCTGATCACCAAACAACCTAAATGCGCCGCTATGGGCACTGAGGGCGTCATGGCATTTTATTACAGCAGCCCCATCCTATAGTCTTCTCTTCCGAAAAGTACCACGTAGTATATGTTTGTTCAAGTTAAAATGTGTATTTTTGAGAATTTCACACATTGTTTGAGATAATTAGTCACCACACTAAAATAACCAATAAATTATCTCAATTAAGTCCGGCAATGGATGAACTGTACTTGATATCCAAGGACTTTATATAAATCTGCTTCCTGAGGACATATTCCCCATATTTTGATCCACCTATATAAAGCTAGTTACAGATGCTGTGTGGTTGCAGATTCACCAAAAGCAATGTCTTTTTAAAAACATATTCTTCACAAAGCATCATTCTTGAAAATCACCCTATTTAAGCAATTCTTTTCAGTTCTGAAAGTCCTCCTTAAAATGAAAATATTTTTCTGTAGAGAAGCAATATATTTCTTTGTCAGAGTTCACGGAGTTAGTTAAAAATCAGTAAATTTATCAGTTTAGCGAGGAATGGAGAACACAGGAAATAAATTATGGATTGCCAAGGAGAAGGTGCGGGAGAGAGGAGGGCATCAAATTGAATGGGAAAGGTCCTGTGGCAGTTTCGCTGTCCGCAAATTAGTTGACATTCCTCCCATCAAGAGGTAGGGCCTTAGGGGACAGAGGGTGGTGCCTTTCTGCCACAGCAGCTCCACCCTACAGCCTTCTCTTCTCTAGGGCTCCGCGCTCATGACGCAATCACCTCCCAAAGGCCCCACTTCCTCATAACACCATCTCACTGGGGAGTAGGTTTCAACATAAGCGTTTTGGGGGGACACAAATTTTCAGTCTATACCATATTTTATTGTTTTTTCATTTTTTTAATTTGTCTAATATTTGGACAGGGAGGGAATAAACAACATACAACATCTATCGCATAGGCCAGAAATCTGAGAACTAGACTGCAATAAAATGTGCTGAGTCATTCGTGGAGGCCAGGGCAGGGGAATTTCGGCGCTGACTTCAGGAAGCGCACAGCTTTGACCCTGGTGACTTAGAGAGGTTATCCTGAGTCACATAGCTGTTTCTTACAACTGCACATTTATTTAGCTTTTAGCTGTTGTGACCAAAGCCTGAGGTACCGCCATATGGGATTTTTCACCTTAGTGGTTCACATGAGCTTATGGCAACTTTGCCCACAGTGAGCTGCTGTCTCTACACAAACAAAGCTTCATGCACTAGAGCTTTGGAAAACAGTGCAAAAGCCTCAGCAAAGAGACAGTGCTCAGTGGGGTGCCAGTCTCCACAGCGTGACCTTGAACTAGAAGGCATAAGTTATCCAAGCAGTTGTAGCTGAGGTAAGGACTCAACTTTACGACAAAGAGAATCTCTCCATATCCAGGCCTTTTAGGCATTGTTGGGCAGAAGAAAATAATTGTAACTTTTAAATTTCGGGGCAGCTGCATGCCAGGTATGCTTAAGACACTAGGGAGGACTTCATTTCAAATTATTAATGCTAAGTCTAGGTGGAAAGTGCTAGATCCGCTGCCCAAATTCCATTCTGCTTTCAGGGTTACAGAGCAAATGGTGAATGGGTAGCCTTGAATGTATTGCAGTTTGTCCAAAGACTGAATTTTTAAAAAATACTTTAAGTGTGACTGATGAACTTCAAGGAGGTATAGCCATCTCGGTGGCATTTAGGTGTTACCTGTGCTAAGAGGGGCCTGAACATTTTAGATAAAATGATGGACAAACCCAGCAAGTTAAAAGCTTATAAACACAGCTGAGTTGTTCGAAAAAGAAGAGAAACAGCAGAGCTGTATCTTACTCCTGCAGAAAAAGGTGGAGCAGAAGGAAATGTACGAGAGCCTGGAATATTGAGGAAACACAGCAGTAAATATGGTCATTTCTAGGCTCCAAACTTCCAAAACATCCACAGAAGCTGCTGAGTGATATTCCAGCTGAGACAATGGGAATGAGGAAATGTTGTTCCACAGGAGGCGGGTTCCACAGGTTGAAACAGTTCCATAAAAGGAGGAGTGGCAGCAGCCATGTGACATGCCCCTGAAAGGTATCCCAAAGGGACAGTGGAGGGCCTTGGGCAGAACCCACTCTCAGGTCACCCTCTGTCCAGAACCAGGGGCTTCCAAAAGGAAATTAAAATGAAGATGGATGGAGGATGCTGAATAGTAATTAAAAACACCTCAGATGAGACCTGTCACTTTGTGGTCACCAGCAAATTTCTCAACTTTGCATAATGTAGCAATGCCTCAGATTCTACTTTCTCTAAGAGAAAAACATGGTATGCACGGGGGGCTTCTTGGATATACAGCCACAGTACACACATTGTGCCAAACTTAATGGATAATTTCTCCCCACTGAA